>NC_087391.1:1115000-1380547 GCF_963675165.1 Halichondria panicea
GACCCCCAGTATAGCAATGGTCATCACTAGTGTGAGTATCACAAACAGTAGCACACCGATCACGCCTCCAGAGGTGGCATTTATCTCAGATGGCACTGACAGATCTGCAATTAAGTGTATATAGCATAAAATTATACAGTAATACATGTATTCATCGTGTTAGCTTAAACCTCCAAAAGTGTTGTTTTGTTTGCTTGTAATTGTTTGTTGTGTTAGACTAAGCCTCTATATATATATAGGTTAGATCGCATTAATACAAAAGCTTTCTTTTGTTTGAGGCAGGCCACAATTTAACAGTATACTCGCCTAGTCTGCATTCTTCTCCCGAGTAACCAGGGATACAGGTGGTGCAGTCTGTGGACATGTTCCTCCCAGTGAGACATACACTGCAGTCATAGTTACTGTCCCAACCAGGCACACAAGTGGAGCAATCTGTACTTTCATCGTAGTTATATTTACATGTACAATTGTTGTTCGGGTCTTTCCAGTGAGAAAGGCATGTTTGACAGAGTGCTGCTGGGTCCCCTCCCAGTAGAGCACACACACTGCAGTCTGTATCAGTGAACCTGTCTGGTTGTAGGCAGAGGGAGCAGTTGGTGACTGGGTCTCTGTTGGGTAGGCAACTAATACAGTCTGAGGTAATGTCCCAGCCTGGTAAACACTGGGTGCAGTTGGTAGAGGGATCTCTGTTAGGTAGACACTGGGTGCAGTTGGTAGAGGGATCTCTGTTGGGTAGACACTGGGTGCAGTTGGTAGAGGAATCTCTGTTGGGTAGGCACTGGGTGCAACTGGTAGAGGAATCTCTGTTGGATAGGCAACTAGTACAGTCCGATGTGATGTCCCAACCTGGTAGACACTGGATGCAGTTGGTAGAGGGATCTCTGTTCTGTAGACACTGGGTGCAGTTAGTAGAGGGATCTCTGTTGGGTAGGCACTGGGTGCAGTCGGTAGAGGGATCTCTGTTGGGTAGACACTGGGTGCAGTCGGTAGAGGGATCTCTGTTGGGTAGACACTGGGTGCAGTTGGTAGAGGGATCTCTGTTGGGTAGGCACTGAGTGCAGTTGGTAGAGGGATCTCTGTTGGGTAGGCACTGAGTGCAGTTTGTCTGTAGGTCGTAGAAGTCCAACAAACAGAATGTACAGTCTTCAAGACAGTTGAAGTTTGTGTCCATACATGATGTACAGTTGGTAGTTGGGTCATAGTTGGCATCCAAACAGGTAGAACAGCCTGTAGTAATATCCAGGTTGTAGAGGCAGTCGTTGCAGGCTACAAGAGGTGAAGGGTCTAATCGGTTGTCAGTACACGTTAGAGTGCCATCAGCTTGACATGTTGCCACTCGTGGATTGTTCTGAGGTGTTGTGGTACAGTCAGGTCCACAGAAACCAGGAGAGCACTCGACTCTAAAACTCGTGGTCATGTGAGATATGCTGTGGTATCCAGTGAACGTCATCTCCTCTGTGAAGTCTGCTCCAAGTTGGAGGTTGTCCAGGTCAATCAACAGACTGTCTATTATGTTCGGGAGTCCACTATCAATGGCTTCTATAAAGAACTGTAACCGTCCCTATATATAGAAGCAGGTAAAAAAATGTCAAAAACACACACCACGAAGAAAAATGAGAACTTACCGTCCACACAGTAAAATTTGTTTTTGAAACAGGTAGAGGATTGGGTGTTATTCCCAGTAGTGCTGTTGGACTTTGACTGAATGTTATGCTCATTTCACTGAATGGGCAAGTGCTGGGGGACATTAAACAGTCTGTGAAGAAGTAGGGAGGGTTGTCAGCATTGGGTACACTAACAGGTCTTGTCTCCAGTGATGCACCGAATGGTCTGATGGTCCAACGGAACCTGGTGTCACATCTCTCCTCTCCTGTGTTGTTACAGTTAGTGTTTGTGAGTGGTCGATCATCACAGCACACTGGTACTAGCTGGTCAGCACTTGCCACACTACTCAGTGGAGCAGCACATTCAGCACATAGTCCGGTTGGGTTGGTGTAGTTTACCAAGTTGACTGTCAGTATGAACTCACTTGTTACTGCTCCCTGTGCATGTATATATACACACACATATACAATAATCATATTACGTAATGAAGGGTAAAAACATCACTCACGAAGAGACTCAGAAGAACAAATGCTAGTAACTTTTCCATATCTGTATACTAGTTGGACAATTGCAGGTCATGGGAGCTATTATGGTTTTGATTGTAGGTGTGTCAGTACTGCATCTGGCTATGAATAGACATACATATTCATGCCTCTGTATCCCATGTGTATACATTCATTAGTTGACATATAGGTTGAAGTTGTTTTATATGTGAATCTTGTAGCATTAGCTATCTATGCACTAAGACCCAGGGCCTAAACTAACTCTTGGAACTTAACAGTTTGTTAATAAATACCCATGCAGGGCATGCTATGTCGAATAAACATGTATGTAGCTGTTTTGATGTGTATACCCCAGCATATATAATAGTAATGATCATTACCATATAGTAATCACAGTGGCAATAATATTATACATGTACAAGTGCTTTTGTCTGTTACATAACTAAGCTGTTTCTTTCAGTACACTTTGCATGACTACATAATCAGTTCTGGTCGCTGCTCATTTCGTGTTGGGCCCAGATCCTCACCCTTGTATATATACATGAATAGACATACATTCATGCCTCTGTATCCCATGTGTATACATATTAGTTGACATAGTTGTTTTATATGTGAATCTTGTAACATTAGCTATCTATGCACTAAGGCCTAAGACCTGAACTAACTCTTGTATGGTCAGTTTGCAATTTAACTAATAATGCCCCAGGGAATGCATATATTCTGTGTTGAATAAACCTCCTATATATATGCATGTAGCTGTTTTGATGTGTATACCCCAGCATAATTATATATAGCAATGATCATTACCATAGTAATCACAATGGATTATATAGTACAGTATAATTATACAAGTGCTTTTGTCTGTTACATAACTAAGCTGTTTCTTTCGGTACACTTTGCATGACTACATAGTCGGGTTCTGGTTGCTGCTCATTTCGTGTTGGGTCCAGATCCTCACCCTCATATATATGGTAATCATTTTCAACAATGGTAGTAGGAGGGGTTGCAATGCACACAGGCTCATAATGTTGGGTGTGGTTAGCTTCAGTGTTCACTTCGTTGAGTGTGTTTGTGCGTAACTGCATGACTTCATAGCTCATGGTTAGTGTTTCAGTGACTTCAGTGACTTCGACTGTGTTCTTACTGTACCCAAGATTTCGACTCATTTCTATGACTTCTGGAACTGTTTTATCTGCATGGATTTTTTAAAGCTAGTTAGACTAATATATACATGTGATTATATACGCGTAGCCTAAGCAGTGTTATAGTCACAGCTTACTTTTCCTGACTGTGAAAGCCATTAATAGGATGATGAGCAGGAAAGCTCCACCCACTCCTCCAGCGACACTACCCACCAGTGCTAAATCGAGTGAAGATTCTGTAATAGAAATAAGTACATTTCATGGTTGACTATAGTATTGTATAGCACTCACCAGGTTCACAGTTACTGCCAGTGAATCCAGGCAGACAGGTGGTACATCTTGTGGATATGTTTCGTCCAAACAGACAAGACGTGCAGTTGGTAGTTAGATCGTAGTTATCCACACACCTAGTACAGCTTGTGGTAGGCTCAAAGTTGTCATAGCAAGTTAGAGTGCCATTAGCTTGACATTCGGCCACTCGTGGATTGTTCTGAGATGTGGTGGTACAGTCAGGTCCACAGAAACCAGGAAGACAGGCTGTGCAATTGGAGACTGGGTCATAGTTGTAGAGGCAGTCGCGGCAGGCTACAGGAGGTGAAGGGTCTAATCGGTTGTCAGTACATGTTAGAGTGCCATCAGTTTGACATGTCGCCACTCGTGGATTGTTCTGAGGTGTGGTAGTACAGTGAGGTCCACAGAAACCAGGAGAGCATTTGACTCTGAAACTCATGATCATGTGAGATACGTTGTAGAATCCAGTGAATGTCATCTCCTCTGTTAAGTCTGCTCCAAGTTGGAGGTTGTCCAGGTTAATCAACAGACTGTCTATTATGTTCGGGAGTCCACTGTCCACAGCTTCTATATGGAACTGAATCCGCCCCTATATAGGAGCAGATAAAAATGTTATAAACCACTCTATGAAATAAAACATGGACTTACTGTCCATGGATTTTTGCTTGAAACAGGTAGAGGATTGGGTGTTACTCCCAGTAGTGCTGCTGGACCTTGACCGAATGTTGTGCTCATTTCACTGAGTGGGCAAGTGCTGGGGGACATTGCACAGTCTGTGAAGAAGTACCCCATACTGGGTCTTGTCTCCAATGATGCACCGAATGGTCTGATGGTCCAACGGAACCTGGTGTCACATCTCCCCTCTCCTGTGTTGTCACAGTTGATATTTGTGAATGGTAGATCATCACAGCACACTGGTGGTGGTAGCTTGTCAGCACTTGCTACATCACTCAGTGGAACAGCACATTCAGCACACAGTCCGGTTGGGTTGGTGTAGTTGACCAAGTTGACTGTCAGTATGAACTCACTTGTTACTGCTCCCTGCATGTATATACAAACATATACAATTATAGTCATTCTTTAAATTTAGTTCACTCACGAAGAGACTCAGAAGAACAAGTGCTAGTAACTTTTCCATAGCTATAGCCTGTTATACAACACTCACATGCATGCCATGCGAGCTATTGTTTTAATTTTAGATACATGTGGCAGTAGTGATCGATATAGCTACATATGGACCTGTTAGTACTCGTATCCCTATAGTGTTTAAATACGTGATGGTAGTACTCAGTTGACTTAAGGAGCTTACATTGTCTCTTTCATTGTTAAGATAACCACAATGCGATGTGTACTCATGAAATTACATAATGCGAAAATCAAGTTTCAATGATAGCCACTTGGACAATACAATTATAGTGTACATTTCCTGAGATTTTAACACTATTACATAAGAGTGTACGTGATATATATACAAACACAGTTATGTAACATGTGCATGGTTGTGATAGTGTATTTTAGTTACTGTTCTCTGAAAGTATAATAAGTATTAGAGTCATTTTAATTAGATATCACATAGTCATAAACAGAAGATTGTTCGTCTTCATAATTTTTCTCATTTTGGTTGCCATGATCTGCTGCCTTGTCACTATACACTAACTCAATGCCACCGGCTGTAGTCCTGCCAGGAGTGCCCACTCCATACCCTGTATTCTCTACCACCTCAATGTCCGCTGTGTCTGTGTGGGAGGGGATTTTCAGTACATGTATTTGATAGTTTGCTGTAAGATTAATTCTTACAGTATTAATGCCATGTAGTTTACGCATAAAAGTGACCAAACTCTTGTGTAATCATACATTTTAAGTGAAAGTATAGTTTGATGCCCCAGGGCGTACCTATGTTGAATGTGTTTTCTTTTCCTCTTGTTTTGATGTAGACCCCCAGTATGGCAATGGTCATCACTAGTGCGAGTATCACAAACAGTAGCACACCGATCACGCCTCCAAAGGTGGCAGATGACACTGACAGATCTGCAATTGTATATGGCATAGTTATATAGTATTCATTGTGCTATCACAAACCTACAATATAGTGTTGGGTGTGTTTGCTTGTAATTTCTTGTTGTTAGTGTACTTTTAATGTATATATAATTCTTAATTGTGGCCAGTTTCTTTTGTAGACTAAGCCTCTAAAATAAGACACTATACATTACGGTGCTCACCTAGTATGCACTCTTCTCCCGAGTAACCAGGGATACAGGTGGTGCATTTGGTGGAGATGTTCCTCCCAGTGAGACACACACTGCAGTCATAGTTACTATCCCAACCAGGCACACAAGTGGAGCAATCTGTACTTTTATCGTAGTTATCTTTACATTCGTTCGGGTCTTTCCCGGGAGAAAGGCATGTTTGACAGAGTGTTGCTGGGTCCCCTCCTGGTAGAGCACACACACTGCAGTCTGTATCAGTGAACCTGTTTGGTTGTAGACAGAGGGAGCAGTTAGTGATTGGGTCTCTGTTGGGTAGGCAACTAGTACAGTCCAAGGTGATGTCCCAGCCTGGTAGACACTGAGTGCAGTTGGTAGAGGGATCTCTGTTGGGTAGGCACTGGATGCAGTTGGTAGAGGGGTCTCTGTTGAGTAGACACTGGGTGTAGTTTGTTAGTGTATCAAATAAGTTAAAACAGGCTGTGCAGTTGATGGTTGGGTCATAGTTGGTCTGTACGCAAGTGGAGCAGCCAGTAGTAATATCCCGGCTGTAGAGGCAGTCGTTGCAGGCTACAAGAGGTGAAGGGTCTAATCGGTTATCAGTACATGTTAGAGTGCCATCAGCTTGACATGTCGCCACTCGTGGATTGTTCTGAGGTGTTGTGGTACAGTCAGGTCCACAGAAACCGGGAGAGCACTCGACTCTGAAACTCATGGTCATGTGAGATATGTTGTGGAATCCAGTGAACGTCATCTCCTCTGTGAAGTCTGCTCCAAGTTGGAGGTTGTCCAGGTCAATCAACAGACTGTCTATTATGTTCGGTAGTCCACTATCAACGGCTGCTATGAAGAACTGAATCCGCCCCTATAGAAGGCAGGTAAAATCAAACCACTCCATGAAAAAAACATTAACTTACTGTCCATGCATTAAAAGTTGTGCTTGAAACAGGTAGAGGATTGAGTGTTACCCCCAGTAGTGCTGTTGGACCTTGACCGAATGTTGTGCTCATTTCATTGAATAGGCAAGTGCTGGGGGACATTGTACAGTCTGTGAAGCTGTACCCCATACTGGGTCTTGTCTCTTGTGATGCACCAAATAGTCTGATGGTCCAACGGAACCTGGTGTCACATCTCTCCTCTCCTGTGTTGTCACAGTTGCCAGATTTGAATGGTAGTTCATCACAGCACACTGGTATTGTGTCTGTAGGATGGCTTGTATTCAGCGGTCTCTGACATTCAGCACACAGTCCGGTTGGGTTGGTGTAGTTAACCAAGTTGACTGTCAGTATGAACTCACTTGTTACTGTTCCCTGTGTACACATACACATAAATGCATTTTACAGTAAAATATTCACTTACGAAGAGACTCAGAAGAATAAGTGCTAGTAACTTTTCCATAGCTATAGCTATAGTCAGACTATACTGATATGATTTTGGGTGTGTGTTTTTTTATAGTGGTGTTTCAGTTGCATGCATTTCTATAATTATAGTAAATTTAAGACATGCATAATTATTCATGTGCTTGTATATCCCATGCATGCATGTGTATAACTCAGTTGACTTTCATTGTCTCTTTCATTGTTGACATAAACTGCAATGCACTGTATTGAGCCATAAGTTTTTTGATAGCTTTCTGTGTTTGATAGTGTGTATATAATAAGTTCCTGCATGAGTTCTGATCACATACTGCATGATCATTATAAGTTGCGTAATAACGTAATATACAAGCTTTTGTTGCCCAGTGAGTGGGCAGATCAAAGCAATCCAGTGCTCTGTATATATGGCATGTTGCATCACTACCATAGCAACCATATATTGCATGCACTGCATTATATGGCATAATGCACTGGGATTATAATTATGCACTTGCACTGTGTGTAAATGCAGAGAAAGAAATCTACTTATGGGACTTTTTTTTAGTGATCATGCACAGCTCCGACTGGAAGAGACTTGGCACATCCAAATGTTCGCTGGTTAGTAGTCCCATAGCCACCTATTGGGGTGTGTGCAGTTATTTAGAATCTATCTCGTTTTGTTCGTGCATTATAAGTACTTTTAGCTGACAATTATTGACGTTTGACGAAATTCGGTAGCTTACTGTACTCGCCTAGTCTGCACTCTTCTCCCGAGTAACCATGGATACAGGTGGTGCAGTCTGTGGACATGTTCCTCCCAGTGAGACACACACTGCAGTCATAATGAAAGCACCGCGGGTGCATGCTGATGCCTCGGTGGAGGTGCCAAAGCTACATAACATAAAGCTACTAATAGCGTTTATACACACATTATATCATTATTATCATGAATATTAATGTTGATGAACATTTTTGCATTGATTAATTTTGCTGCATGCAGGCAGAATCCAGACTCAAAGAGTGGGTAATGATCGACCATGATTGTTGTTAAAAACGATTGATACCAAAACCTAATGCCAAATTAATGGCTGCATAAGTAGAGCTTTGCAGCTCTCTTCTCACTCTTGCAGCTACCAATAGCTAGCTAGCTTTCTAGTGCAGAGCTATACCTACTATATAAGTAGAGTATATAGCAACACTCCATAGACAAGTTTTGCTACGCACTCTTCTGAAAAGGCTGCAATGGGATTCTAAGTAGGTATAACTCGAGAACGAAGCATTATTTGCAAATCCACAAATTAAACAAGTGAACATGACTAGAAGCCTATAGAAACTCTTACTTGCACTCGATTGATCATTGAGCAGCTGTAGCAGTCTACACAGACACACAGACACACAAACACACTACCGTATACCTCGCTTGCGCATGTGCACCGAGGCATAATTACTGTCCCAACCAATCTGTACTTTTATCGTAGTTTTCTTTGCTGGTACACATACACACATGCATATACAACAGTCATTCTTTACAGGTAAGTATTCACTTACGAAGAGACTCAGAAGAAAAGATGTTAGTCCATATAACTAGCCAGATTCTTACAGATGTCACGGGGGCTATATATACTGCTTTGATTTGGGTGTGTCAGTATCTAGTATAGTGCATGTTCAGTATAGAGATTATGAATATAGATAATTATTCATGTGCTTATATCCCAGCTCGACTCATGTGGGCACACCAACAGCTGATTTGTTCACTGCTTGTACTCTATGTCCAGTAGTGAGTTCATGCATGTATATAACTCAGTTGACTTTGAAGTGCTTATTATTATATATAATTATTTTCTCTTTCATGTTGATTTAAACTGCAATGCAGAGTCTCTAATATGATATCATTTTAACTCTGTGTTTGCTATAGTGTGCAGTTCTTCAGTTCTATATAGTCAGTCGCATAAGAATATACTGTAAAAAACACAGTTCACCACAAGCTTAGATATTCACACTCAGATTGTAGTTTCTGCATGTATACCGTATAGCGGGAAATTTTCGCGGGTGCACATTTTCGCTGTTTGACTGGAGAGCCCCATTCGCATTTCAATGCCAGGAAACCACACGCACTAATAGCTTTGCATGTGAAATACTTGTGCGTGGGAGTTTTAATTTTCACATCAACTGCGCTGCCCTTGAAAAATGCGAAATTGTGTACCTCATGAACATTTTTTAAGTATATTATTTCTTCACATTTGGCTGGCTTGCATGATCGTGGTCACATTTCTCAATACAGTATTGACGTTCAGCACACAGTCTGGTTGGGTTGGTGTAGTTGATGAAATTCACTGACAGCATGCACACACCTATAAATATGTATCAAATATATAGTTACGCTACACTTTTGTATGGGCTTTTACATAGGTGAAAGACAACTCACTGATGTGAAACGTGCGTGCACAGATTTCCTATCTCCAAAGCAAAACAACGTAATCTTCATGCCAGGCCTATATACCTATACAGCTATACATGCATAGTACGCTCTCACCTCTTATTAATCATATCATGTGACATCACCAACCACTCTATGATAGTTCGAATTCAAAACTGCTGCTTATGATTCAGTTATACAACTTATTGTACAATGTCTATACTATATAGATGCATGTACATGCACACATGCAGTGATGTTGTGTATTCGTAATTAAGGTGCGTGGTTGCATGGTTTCAATTACTGCACATGATGTGTCCTCAAAGAGCATTATAAAAACAACGTATTACAGTTACTATATGCAGTCGTTTTTAAGATATGTAGGAATAAACAGAAGATTCTTCATCAATTTTGTATTCGTTTTGCTCAGGCTGTTTGCCAGGGTATGCTGCTACATTACTATACCCTAGGTCCAGCTCAATGCCAGCGGTTGTAGTCGTGTCAGGAGTGCCCACTCCATACCCTGTATTCTCTACCACCTCAAAGTCCGCTGTGTCTGTGTGGGAGGGGATATTTAGTACATGTATAATTACTGTTTGCTGTACATTTCATTATTGCAGTAGGTACTGAATTGCTAAGTAAGTTAATGCATCAAAGGGACCAAACTCTTGTATACATGTTGAAGTGAAAGTATAGTTTGCTAATAATATTATTGATGCCCCAGGGTATACGTACCTGTGTTTTCTTTTCCTCTTGTTTTGATGTAGACCCCCAGTATGGCAATGGTCATCACTAGTGTGAGTATCACAAACAGTAGCACACCGATCACGCCTCCAAAGGTGGCAGATGACACTGATAGATCTGCAAGTGTATATAGCATAGCATATTATTACCTGAGGCGTGTGGGTGGCCACGGGTATAGTAGTCCGTTGGTTTATTTGTTTGTCTGTGTGTGACATGTGAGTCTATACTCACCTGGATGCCATAGCACTGCGTTTACAGCATGGATGCCTCCACACAACAAGTTATTAGTTTAATAGTGGCAGATTTTGATTAAAGCTTCGTCGTCGTATAAAAGCGAGCAAAAGCTAAGAAGCTAACTTGCCTCTACACGCGACCTTTATTCGAGGTAGATCTACAATTTGCAGCTGAAGTGTTTCTTTCCGGTCTCTCTTTGTTGCTTCTTTAACTGAACACTCCTCTGGTTTTTATAGATATATTTTATCTCCCTCACAGCCGAGGGTTAGCACTTCAGTGCTCTAGTTATTTTGTGTTTTTATAGAAGTGTGTACTCTGGAAAGTATAGATGTACTATATGCTCAAATTGTGGCCAGTGTATTCTTGAGACTATAATTTTTATGTGACTCTAAAATTCATGATGGCTTATAACAATACGAAAGCCTCTTTATTTGATGTAGGCCACACTTTGAGCATATATCATGGTATACTCACCTAGTAGGCAGTCTTCTCCCGAGTAACCAGGGATACAGGTGGTGCAGTTGGTGGAGATGTTCCTTCCAGTGAGACACACACTGCAGTCATAGTTACTGTCCCAACCAGGCACACAAGTGGAGCAATCTGTACTTTCATCGTAGTTATCTTTACAGGTACAATTGTTGTTCGGGTCTTTCCCGGGAGAAAGGCATGTTTGACAGAGTGTTGCTGGGTCCCCTCCTGGTAGAGCACACACACTGCAGTCTGTATCAGTAAACCTGTCTGGTTGTAGGCAGAGGGAGCAGTTGGTGACTGGGTCTCTGTTGGGTAGGCAACTAGTACAGTCCGAGGTGATGTCCCAGCCTGGTAAACACTGGGTGCAGTTGGTAGAGGGATCTCTGTTCGGTAGACACTGAGTGCAGTTGGTAGAGGAATCTCTGTTGGGTAGACACTGAGTGCAGTTTGTTGTGGGGTCAAAATTGTCATAGCAAGTTAGACTACCATCAGCTCGACATTCGACCACTCTGGGATCAGTTATATTTGTTGTGGTACAGTTAGGTCCACAGAAACCAGGAGAGCACTCGACTCTGAAACTCATGGTCATGTGAGATATGTTGTGGAATCCAGTGAACGTCATCTCCTCTGTGAAGTCTGCTCCAAGTTGGAGGTTGTCCAGGTCAATCAACAGACTGTCTATTATATTCGGGAGTCCAGTATCCACAGCTTCTATGAAGAACTGAATCCGTCCCTACAGAAAAATTTCAAAAACCACCACATGGAGAAAAGCATAATCTTACCGTCCACGTAATAAAATCTGTTCCAAAAACAGGTAGAGGATTTTCTGTTACTCCCAGTAGTGCTGTTGGACCTTGACCGAATGTTGTGTTCATTTCACTGAATGGGCAAGTGCTGTGGAAACTGTTACAGTTGGTAAAAAAGTAGGGAGGGTTGACAGCATTGGGTATACTGGGGGGTCTTGTCTCTAGTGATGCACCGAATGGTCTGATGATCCAACGGAACCTGGTGTCACATCTCTCCTCTCCTGTGTTGTCACAGGTGGTGTTTCTGAGTGGTAGATCATCGCAGCACACTGGTACTAACTGGTCAGCATTTGCTACATCACTCAGTGGAACAGCACATTCAGCACACAGTCCGGTTGGGTTGGTGTAGTTGACCAAGTTGACTGTCAGTATGAACTCACTTGTTACTGTTCCCTGTGTAACATATATACACATACACATGCACATACAATAGTCATTCTTTACAGTAAATATTCACTTACGAAGAGACTCAGAAGAATAAGTGCTAGTAAATTTTCCATATAGTTAGCTATTCTCATGCACACGCTATATTGTATAAGTGTGTCCGTAGTGGTGATAGCTGCATTTATAGATACTGTAATGTGAATAGAAATGTTCATGCTTGCACCCCATGCATGCATGTGTAGTTATCTTAAATTGCTTTCATTGTTGTTTCTTTCATTTTTAACTGAAACTGCACAGTAAAAAAACAGATTCGTTATAATAACATAAAACATCTCAAATAAAATGCATCATTTGAAATTTAATGTAGAAATGACATAAATTTCTGTCATTTCTACATTAAATTTCAAATGATGCATTTTATTTGAGATGTTTTATGTTATTATAACGAATCTGTTTTTACTGTGTGAAACTGCAATACACTGTCTTAAACTAGTGCCATACATTTTATGGTACATTTTATGATAGCTGTCTGCATGTGTTTGCTATAGTGTGTGTAGTTTCTGCGTTATATGATTATTAAGTCGTATATAAGAACGCATACAATATACAAACACAGTACACAACAAGCTTATAGTTACACATTCAGATTGTAGTTTCTGTACGTATAGCCTATTCTTCTGCTCTCTGGCTCTCTTTTTCCTCCTTCTGCTCAGTGCTCTCCCCGTTTAATTCTTCGCTGAGCTCCACCACTCCTCTGCTGTCTCCAATGGTGACATGAGTCTTTGCTGCTGCTCCATTCTTGTCCAGCTCATAGTCTTCTGTGTGTGTAACACTGATGTAATACATAGTCTGAAAGCTTCACCTGCTGTTAGCAGGAAAGTTCCACCCACTATAATAATACTAGCTGCATAAACATGCATGGGTTTGTGTAAACAGAGTCATGTGATTGTTAAGGTTTACCGGGAGTGTACATGCACCTTAATTGAAACCTTTATAGACCTGCCAAAAATGTATTACCTCCCCTTGACAGTTATTCCTAATAAGCCACATTGTATTGCTACGTACATAGATATAGGTACACATGTATGCATCCCCTGTATACGTATATACCTGTGTTTTTATTACGATTATTGTACCTGATCTCTGGTAGGATTCTCTCCTGTAACAACACACCAGTAAGGTGACCATGATAGCCAGTGTTATGACCACAAACAATAGGACGCCGATAACAGTACCATAGGCAGCATTCAACTTGACTGTGTCTACAGGTGGAGGGGCTGGGAGACAAAACATGTTTTTAGCAACAGGAAAAAATAGATTATTAATTTAGTGTATTCTCACCTCTTAATGCTATTAGTACGCATTCTTCTCCCGAGTAACCAGGGATACAGGTGGTGCAGTCTGTGGACATGTTCCTCCCAGTGAGACACACACTGCAGTCATAGTTACTGTCCCAACCAGGCACACAAGTGGAGCAATCTGTACTTTCATCGTAGTTATCTTTACAGGTACAATTGTTGTTCGGGTCTTTCCCGGGAGAAAGGCATGTTTGACAGAGTGTTGCTGGGTCTCCTCCTGGTAGAGCACACACACTGCAGTCTGTATCAGTGAACCTGTCTGGTTGTAGGCAGAGGGAGCAGTTGGTGACTGGGTCTCTGTTGGGTAGGCAACTAATACAGTCTGAGGTAATGTCCCAGCCTGGTAGACACTGGGTGCAGTTGGTAGAGGCATCTCTGTTGGGTAGGCAACTAGTACAGTTCGAGGTGATGTCCCTGCCTGGTAGACACTGGATGCAGTTGGTAGAGGGGTCTCTGTTGGGTAGACACTGGCAGTTGGTAGAGGGATCTCTGTTGGGTAGACATTGAGTGCAGTTTGTCTGTAGGTCTCTGTTAGGCATACAACTAGCACAATTTGAAAGGATACCCCAGTTGGGGAAGCATGAACTGCAATTGGTTGAGGGATCTCTGTTAGGTAGACATTGTGTGCAATTTTTTGCCATGTCGTAACCAAGCAGACAGCTCATACAGTTTTCGTTTTTGTTGAAATTTGGCTTAGCACAAGTTTCACAGTTTGTATCCATGTTGAAATTTGAGTCCAAGCAGCTGTTGCAGCTTGCCTCAGGGTCTAGTCTGTCATTGATACAAGTTATGGAACCATCAGCTCGACATTCGGCCACTTGTGGATTGTTCTGAAGTGTGGTGGTACAGTCAGGTCCACAGAAACCAGGAGAGCACTCGACTCTAAAGCTCATGGTCATGTGAGATATGTTGTGGAATCCATTGAACGTCATCTCCTCTGTGAAGTCTGCTCCAAGTTGGAGGTTGTCCAGGTCAATCAACAGACTGTCTATTATGTTCGGTAGTCCACTATCAATGGCTTCTATGAAGAACTGTATCCTTCCCTGTGTAATAAATAAATAAGCAATTCCAACCACTCAGTGCTTAACTTACTGTCCATGCAGTCGTTTTTGGTATTACTGGTAGAGGATTGGCTGCTACCCCGAGGAAACCTGTTGGACCTTGACCAAATGTTGTGCTCATTTCACT
This sequence comes from Halichondria panicea, assembly GCF_963675165.1. NCBI lineage: Eukaryota > Metazoa > Porifera > Demospongiae > Suberitida > Halichondriidae > Halichondria > Halichondria panicea. Next base: position 1,129,702 of record NC_087391.1, read on the forward strand.
GAATGGGCAAGTACTTCCTGACAGGCCATTACAGTTAGTGAAGGAATATGGAGGTGTAGGGGCATTGGGTACACTAACAGGTCTTGTCTCCAGTGATGCACCGAATGGTCTGATGGTCCAACGGAACCTGGTGTCACATCTCCCGTCTCCTGTGTTGTCACAGTTGGTGTTTCTGAATGGTTGATCATCACAGCACACTGGTACTAAATTGTCAGCACTTGCCACATTACTCAGTGGAACAGCACATTCAGCACACAGTCCGGTTGGGTTGGTGTAGTTGATAAAATTGACCGTTAGTACATATTCAGCTCTCACAGCAGTCTGCAGTAATGTAGAGTATTGTGGTTGTCCATTGAATTACATGCATTACATGCAATGTATTATAATTATGCAGTCCATTACAGTAACTTACAGAAAATAGAGCAACTGCAATGATCACAATTAGTGTTGTTTTAGCCATTCTTTACAGAAGCCTATAGCTACCTCTCTGCTCTCTGTTCTAGCCTTGTTTGTTTGTCACTGTGGTTCATGAAACTTTAAGCAGCCAATAAGGTGTGGCTCAATTAATTTTCGATCACTTAGTGGTCGAGACCATACATATTTTATGCCAACTGCTGTAGACTACACCTGTTTTTGTCATGTATACAAGAACAACGAGAGAAACTGACAACCGACACCGATCGGTTTACACAATGCGCACCCTTTCAAATGTATTGTTGTCCACAGTCTAATTATTCATGGATGTCTAAGTACGTCTGCAATGCATACCAATCATGCCAATAGAAAGAAAATCTTATATTTTTGTGGCTTTTACCATTGAATGAGTAATTTTAAAGTTCCTCTTTTGTTTAGTATTTATTACATGTTCACGTGTAGGCAGGAACCATGCAACCAGGAACCATGCAATCATTCTTTCATTAGTTACGTATCCCCGTTGCACATACCACATTCTCCATGCCAACAAACTACTAAACTACAAATTTAGACCCTCTTACATGTACGTACATGTTGGACCATAGCCAAGCAAAACCTCTTGTATAATTAAAATTAACTTTTCTTACAGAAGGTGATTGCTCAGCACTTCCTTGCCAGAGTACTCTGTCTGATCATATGGCCAGCTGTCATCTACATGACTATCTTTGCTTTCCATCTCATGGTGCTTAGCAACAGTGGCAATGGAGATGGGTTCTTCTCATCTGAGTTCCAGTCCATGTTGGTAGGGAATGAGCTCTACGATCACAAGGTCCCGGAGTGTGAGTTTGGTTAATTATTTATTAATAATAATCATTATTATGTAATACCCACAAGTCAGTCATAAACAAGTCATACAACAGTCATAAACAAATGAAACATACACAACAAATGTGTATTGCATATTGAGTACCTAGTACTTCAATAGTAGCAGCTAGTACAATCTCTGCAGTTTGTATGATTATGCCTCAGTGTGCGCATGCGCAAGTGATTTATAATTATGGTAGTATGTTTGTGTGTGTAGACTGCTACAGCTGCTCAAGAATCAATGAAGTGCAAGTATCAGTTTCTATAGGCTTCTAGATATGTTTTAATTTGTGGCTTTGCAAAATAATGCTTTGTTCTCGAGTTATGCCTACTTGGAATGTTTTTGCAGCCTTTTCAGAAGAGTTTGTAGCAAAACTTGTCCATGGAGTGTTGCTACTCTACTTAGTAGTTAGCTCTGCACTAGAGAACGCTAGCTATTGGTAGCTGCAAGAGTGAGAAGAGAGCTTATACTGATGCAGCAGCAATTAATTTTAGACTTTGTACTTTTGGCATCCTTTTTGGCATCACAATCATGGTCGGTCATTTCCTATTCTTTTGAGTTACCCTGTGATTACAGTAGCCTGCATGCAGATAAGAACATTATGATATATGTGTGTACGTGTATCAGCAATAGCTAGTAGCTTTATGTTATGTAGCTTTGACACATCCACCGAGGCATCAGCACCCGCACACAACACACCACACGGTGCCACCGCTTTCATTATAGTAGGAATAAGTGAGGTACCCACAATGACAGTAATATGTCTCTGTTAGGTCAGCATCAATTAAGCCTGCATGCCATTTAAGTTATGTGCACGTATATGGGGATGGGCTGTGGTACGTTTATTTAAGGTAGCTGTATATATAGCATCCAATGGTGTTGTGCATAATTGCAGTATACTGTGTGGGTGGCTTGCATGTCTAGTGCATAGGTGGGTATGTTTTGGCGTGACCCTGCACGGCTGTATATCCCAACCCTTGGGTGTGACTGTGTGTGCATAGTCATAAGTCTGAAGGGCGTACATGCCATGTATAAGTGTAGTAGCACGGTGGTGCTGATCAGAGGAGGTCCAACATGCGTGCATGAATCACTACAAGTGCAGTGTATTGGCCTGGATGTTATCACGTGACCGCAAAGTGCACTGAAGTTGTAGTGATTCGTGCACACATGTCTGACCTCCTCTGCATGGGTGCTGATACTTTCAGCACTTGTTTGAAGAGGAGGTACGACAACGACATGCACGATTAATAGTCTAATTATTAGCTGACTCAGCATTAATAAACCTAAGCCTGGACTACTATGCCCGTGGCTGCCCATGCGCCTCGTGTAATGAAGTAAGGAGGTACAGTTTAAGATGATGCTGGTAGCCAAAGAAAGTGCTATACTAACTACACGTGAACAGAATGTAATTACAGTTCTCTATCGAGTCTAATCGGTCCTCTGTCTTACTCACATTCCATCATCACCTCACGTACAGTTGTTGCGTACGGCTCAGTGGTCACGCTCAAGAACAACCGAGGGGGAGGTGGTCTCCTCCACTCACACTCACACCTATACCCAGAGGAGTACGGAAATATACAGCAACAACAGGTCTGGTAAAGGGGTCTGGTAAAGGGTCATTTTGATTATATTCTGAATTTCATGTGTTTACAACTAGCTTTTACGTTAAGTGATCATTTTTGGGGTCTGATAAAGGGTCATTTGATTAAATTTTAAGATTTAGTATTTATGTCCACAACTAGCTTTTTATGTTAGTGATCATTTTTTGGTCTGGTAAAGGGTCACTAATATCATTGGTGGGAAATGACCTGTTTGTAATGCATGTCTTGTTAGATGCTTCTTACCATATTTGATATCCCCACCCACCACTGCAGGTCACAGCGTACACTCATAAGGACGATAACAACAGGTGGCTCGTCAAGAGGCACAATCATACAGAGCCAGGTCAGCAGAAACTGTCACTTATCGTACCTCCTTTACGGGTGTGCCCATACTGGTAACTAACCACCTCTAGACAAAAATAGCCATCGAGGCCATACTGTATAGCGGGTATATTTTGAGGGTGTAAACTTTCGCAGAATGACCGTTAAAAAGGTTTTCACGGAATAGCAGCCTTTCTGCAGCATGCATGCATGCAATATTAAATTCATGGCTATAAATGTTCGCAGTAGACGCTTGATCAGCGAAAACCACGAACATACCCTCGAAATATACCCGCTAAGTTACGGTAAGAGAGGCAAATTTTTATGTTCAATTGAGATTGAGAATTGAAAATAGCTACCACTTTGAAAATTCTGCATCACTACGAGCTTTACTAAAACTTACGAAGGGTGGTGGGGTAGATACATTTCAGCTGGTGGCATTGCTCTTCTCATCACTAACCTCCTCCCCCACACTAATTCCCACACACACACACACACACACACACACACACACACACACACTTGCAGAGGAGGATGGACAGACGGTGCTAACTCACGGAGACTGGGTGGTCCTGGAGCACACAACGTGAGCTAGTAGCGAATGAACTAATTGTACTTGATGGTCTGTAAGTTTAGATCAAAGAGATGGGTTGGCCCGTTAAAACCAAACACTGTATAGAGTGGAATTTCAATGTAAAGGTTTTGTTCTTGTGTGTCTCAGACTAATGCATTTACATAATACATCAAAAGATGAAGGACAAATCTTGAACTTAATGGTGCCCAAGCACTTACCCGCAAAGGACTCCCCCATCGTCCGGGTACGTTCTTTGTTGCCTCCTCATCAGCTGACTGCCTCGTGCATTAAGCGCACAGACACAATGTTGTTGTCTCGCACGCAATGGTCCGGTGAAGATACCCTTGTGACTAACAGCTGTCTAGCGTGTGTGTTGTTTTAGATCTAGACTGATCAGATATCGTGCTTAATGTCCCATGTGCCGTGTTGTGTTCTGAAGTATGTCACTGTAATGAGCAATTACTGTGGCATCACAATTCACAAAATGCCATTTTTAAGCTCTCATTAGTTGTACATGTACGTATGGAAATTTCTAATTCGTAAAGAAATTGCTTTTAATTGTGTTTGTCGGTTTTGTTTGGGGTGGCTAATTAATTATATCAGCTCTTAAATGTAAGAATTTACTCCTCCTAATGTAAATAACTGGTGCCCCACGTAAACCCTTGAGCAGATTTGGCACCTCCTAGCTCTTAAGCTAGAATTCCGAGTAAAGTACTCGGTATTTTGGGCACTTGCGTTCGTCAGTTAATGAGTGTGTTGGCCAGTGTATTGTGATCTGGTGAGAAGTACATGGCACAAGCTTTGAGCGTATCACATGACTGAGCTACTGCAGTCTCAGTGTCTATGGGTGGTGTAGAGCTGAGGAGCCTCATACTCTGCATTTGGAAATGTTATTTTTAGCCATGCCAAATCTAGTAGCTGGGTATACATGTACTGTGGTTTGTGTTTGTGTGTTTCCCCCTGTGATTCCCTCTGGGTATTCTACCGACGAGTATGCCTATGTTTGGAAGTGGGATGACCGAGTGGTTTCATATTAATCATATTAACATAATCGTTAATTATGACTACATAACTTGAGTTCATGTACCATATTTGGGTAATTTTATTGTCCTATATGGAACTATAATCTGCTACATGTAGCAGTTCTGAACCTGTAACTATGACATCATAATGTATTATTGCCTTTATTTCTAGGACCCAGCGTAACCTACACAGCCATGCCCTCAAGGCACCCATGACTGCCACACACTATCAGGTCACCTGCTATGGAGAGGTGCGTGTATGACGCACTTACAAGTATGACCTGTTCTGTTGTGTGAACATTGTATGTGACTTAGTGGAGTCCAGTTAATTTACTCTTTGAATATGATGACATGTCATGTGAGCTCACAGGATGGCGCTGGTGATGCTAACGATGTGTGGGAGGTGGAGGTGGTGGGCGGTGTGAGTGGTGACCCTGTGAGGACTGTGGCGTCAAAGATACGCCTAAGGCACGTCAATGTCGGCTGCTACCTCCACTCCCACAGCACACAGCTGCCAAAATGGTGAGTATTATTTTAAAATGTACGTGTTCTATATCAGGTTTCGAATGCATTCTCTCACATATATATCGCAATCTGAAAAAAAAGCATGCATGCTCATGCAATTTCCCGTACTTTGCATTCAATTCGCAATAGTAGAAACACAGTCAGGCTTGTACAGTGTCGATCCAATAACTGTCATCGTTGGATGCATACAGGATACTACCAGGGTTTCATTTAGTGTTTTGGGGGGAAGGTTAGGTGCGCGTAAACACACCGCAAAATGTTTGACCACACATCCTATTACATGCTAGTGCATCTAGTTACATTTTGCACATCATAGACAGTACTATTATATGTGGTGATGTCATTATTCTACAAAGTTTGAGGGGAAGCTGAGCATTTGGGGGGGGGGGGGGGGGGTCACCCATTAGATGAAACCCTGACTACCTGCCTGTGCTAGGGTCAACCATGATGCTTACAAGTGCTAATGCTAAAGAAGTTCTGCCTATGATAGCTAGGGTAGAATCCCGTCAGCCATTGGTGTATGCTTACAAGTGCTAAGGAAGTGTGCTTCCTAGGGTAGCCTGTGATACGATCAGCCATTGGCACATGCATGGTTACAAGTTCTAAGGAAGTACTGCCTATAATAGCTAGGGTAGCCTGTGATAGGGTCAGCCGGTACATGCACATGCTTACAGAGCTAAGGAAGTTCTGCCTATGATAGCTAGGGTAGAATCCCGTCATCCATTGGTATATGCTTACAAGTGCTAAGGAAGTGTACTGCCTTTGATAGCTAGAGTAGCCTGTGATAGGGTCGGCCATTGGTATATGCTTACAAGTGCTAAGGAAGCATTAGAATAAATATCCCATATATATCCCAAAAGAGGATATGATCGCTATACACATACCCAGCATTACACGAGATGAGATAACAGTGGCATGACCACCACTGTAGCCATCTCTAATGTCCGCTAACGTGGTTGATGTCACTCCTAACTTCATGATTTCCTGCTCATGTTGTTACGACATAGTAATTTTAGTGATTGTGTGTGTTCAAGGTTCAAGGTGTGTGTACTACATAGTTGTATCTATGCAGGGGGTGGGAGCAGCTGGAGGTCACATGCAACCCTCGACGACTCGACAAGAACAACCTCTGGAACGTGGAGGGAAACCTCAATGATGCAAGTGAGTGGGGGTGCCTAGCTGTCATGTGACGTCATGTGACATCATGTGACTTTCCCATCCAGTGCCGATGGTGTCATTTGACTTCTACAAGCCCTCGTTTCTGTCACGGTTCCTTGAGTCCCACATTGTCATGGCAGAGGTGAGATTACACTAGTTGACCTCTAGTACAGCTGGGGGCCTATTATAGAGGGATTGGGAACTATGAATATCCCATTGCTATCCCTTAAAAGTTTGCTGTTGGTGTATTTTGGAGGGGCAACAAGACTAGTAGGGAGTGTGTGAGGGATGAGCCTGTGATCAGTGCAGCTGCCAAGCCAACAAATTTGGTGCAAGGAGCTGCTACACCTACTGTATATATATATAGCTGTGTTGATATAATTATTCCACTTAGTGGTTGGGCTAATCATTCGGTGTAGAGACAGTGGGAGAGAAGGTGGTGCCTCCGGGGGAGATGTAGATTAAGTTGTGGTACATATAATGACATTGTTTACAATAGGTACACCTACTAATGTGCTGTCATGAATTTGGCCATGGCCCCTGAGAATTATAACCTTATGTGGAGACCTTGGCACTCTGTGTGCTGATATATACTGTATTATTATCAGTGGGGCCATCTCTAACAATGCCTGTAGGCGTGCTGATGTCATAATTTAATGTGTATTCAGTGAAACCTTCCAATTCTAGGCACGCTTGTATCAGAACAATAAATTTGTCTTTGATAGATATTCTATTATTAACCGGCACTACTTTTACAACGAGTGGGTGTGTTTCCTGCCGCAAAATATTCACAGGATGTGGAGTTTAATGCCGGTAATGTTGTTAATCTCATTGTGGTTAGAATTTTAATTATAGTTCAACATTTCATAGTAACATCCCTCAGAGCTGGGTAACCATGCATTGTCTGTATTCTTCATTATTCCAGTTGTAACCAGATCAAAGGGCCGGTTATATGGTGGGTCAGTTTCTTGGGAGTGTAGCGCATCATCTGCTCAAGCATGCGTGTCCAACTACTAACAGTAGTTCCATTCTTTGGGTGTCCGAAAGTACTTGCAGCCTATTACAATTACGGTGATTGTTCTGTGACGTGTGGAGATGTCTCTGTATATACACGTCACCAGTTGGATCACCTATTACTATTAGCTATGTGATTTTTAATACCTCAGAACTTCTCCAAGTGCATGCATAGTTCTATCATGACATCATACCCACCTCAGAGTTTAGGGTGGTACGAAATTACAGCCGGCCGTGACCTCTGTAGAGTGACAGAGTGACCTCATGTCAACATGCCGCTATTATTGTACATGTTTCCGTTATTATTTATTATCAACATGAACACGCTACATGCTTCCGCTATTATTATGCCAGGACTTGTATAGCGTGTTTAATCTCTGCGTACTTGGCATGGCGTGTAGCCAAGCAAGCCCTTTGGTGTGTGTTTGGTGTGTGACCTCTTCAAGAGTTTTAATTCATTATCCTCCTACTAACTATAAGCGTGTTCCACACTAATAGTCTCCATACGCTGTAAGAATAACATATCAAGGATGGTAGTCAATGATCTGTGTGTGGCTTAATCACAGTAATTAAGCTGACACATGTCCACCTTTGAACCTTTGTGATAGTACGTACGTAATAAGAACTTCAAGTTCTTTCTTTAGGTATTATTTCTGCATCCACTAGAGCTGGTTCTACTGCCAGAAAGTTCCCAAAGTAGCTTCTCTATTGCTCTTGATTGGTGGAGAAATGAAACCTGGTATTACATACAATGAGCACATTGTGTATAGGAACAGCATTATTGATGATTTTAGGATGGTATGCTACAAATTTCCTTGTGAGGGGATTTTTATTTTCAAAGCTTAATTATAATTTGTATGTGCATACGGTCGACAGTCTTTATGACCACCCCCTCACATAGCCTGCTGCCAATGTGTGTATAGCTGAGGCTCTTGTCGTGGGGGCAGGCCCACTGTTGCCGTACCAACACGGTCGAGAGTGCATGTTTAGAGCAAATGTTGTGTGTGGTTGGTCGCTGACCTTGGCTCTGGGTGCTAGTCAAGTCAAAGAGTATGTGCCCACAGTTATAGACAGGATTTTTGATATTGTTGACTGATTTTCCTGGTAACAGCTTAAAATTGCTATTCTATATTGTGTGACCATGTAAATACGTACACAATTTTCAGAGAAGACATCATGGCCAATCCTAGTAACGTAAAACCTTTTTTTGTGGCAGTCTAGTCAATTATTTGTTTACTATTGATTGTTTGAAGATCTGTGCTTGCATACATACACAGCAGTGCCCAGAGTTTGCACATGCAGTGATGTACCTAGAGTTTGCACATGCAGTAATGTACCCAGAGTTTTCGAAGTGGAGCCTACTTTTAATTCTCTATCTATCAATTCACTAGTCAATTTGCCTCTTTTATGTAGCCTAAGAGGTATTATTTTAGTCTAGAGGTGGTTAGTACCAACCACTACCGACCAGTGCTTCATGCATGTGCATTTATCTATCAAATCCTCCCCTCTCTCCATATGCAGTCTAACAGCAACATGAAGCCGAAGGAAGGGGAGATCACCTCGCAGCCGTGGCATTGGCCAATCAATTATCAGGTAAGTGCTCAAAGTAACTACAGTCTTTGTACATAACTACTCCAGCACTTCAATACGTACACTTTGTATCATCATTATCCCATAAATTATACCAACACTTTAAACTTAGTTACATCAAACAAACGTTGTTATCAGATTCCATTATGTTGTTGACTCTTGTCAAAGCTTCTTGTATACACATGCTTATGCCCTATTTGAGTTGCTTACAATCGACGACATCACCGTGGCAATGCTGACCTCCTCTACAATGTGAGAACGACATACGTTCTCTTGTGTTGTCTTGTTTGATGTGGTATAAACAAGACATGCTTCGTGCCGTCTACCCGGCCAACCGTGATGGTGCCCACTCACCGTGTGTGTGTTCCAATACTAGGTTCTTATTTAATTGTCCCTAATAATAACAATAATTGGTGCCGTATCTCTCAAGAAATCTACGTACATGTACATGTACATGTACATGTAAGTGCAAATTATGCTCACACAATTAATCTCCTTGCATTTATAGTACTAGTATATATGTATGTATTAAAGTGACTCTTTTCTCCATTATAGGGTCAACACTTCTCTGGTGGAGACTACAGAGTGTATCTCCTTGGAAACCCGGTAAGTACATGGGTAACAAAATTAACCATCACATGGTGGCGCCACATGTACGTAAGCACCTGTGAACTAACTGCTTGCATGTCTAGTTCTTGGAAATAAGATGTGTTTGCGGTACACGTTGATTAACCAAAGCTCTGTATGATCACCATTACTTATCTAACAAAGCTGATAGATACGTATCTGGCTGTTAAACCAACCGATATATGGCTAATAGTGGGTTCATCACAGAGTCCGCTAATTTGCCCACCCCCTCTCTGGCTTTTAACATTCCTGGCAGCTGTAGCTCAAACGTCTTTGTGTGCTTATCAGAGGTAAATCTCTGTTGTGGCTGTTCCGATAGCCACTCAATGGCCGGTGTTGGCAAGGAAATAAGCCCAGATGTGTGGGCGTACCATGCAGGCTTCTCATACTCTCCCATTGTGCTGTGGTTTACACAAACAACTAGTATAATAGAATATGTGCATTCTCTTGTAACCACACTGCCCACCTAATTTTGTTTCAATACACTGGACCAAAATCATAAAGCTGTGATGTAGTACCCGTCTTTTAACCACCTCTCCCTATCTCCCTGTGAGGTGTGTGTGTGTGTGTGGGGGGGGGTTTAAAGTGAAGCTGCGTATGTAATGGTAGACAGCTGCTTCAGTTTATATGCTAGCAAGTAAGGCTATACGCATGTGACATAACTTGAGTTAGGAACGTCCAATTTCAAAACGAAAAGATACATTTAGTCAATAATTTTATGGTGTGCGCCTAGATCAGTGATTACGTTCAGACTCTGAAAAATGCGTGGGCTATAACGAAAGTACGTACGGTATGTTGTAGAAGGAGGAATGCGGAATGGAATATGAAAAATTGATCCACATGTACTACTCGTAGATATAGTCTAGTCTTCTATATAAAGGCTTGTGTAACACTTCAATTTACAAGTAGTTCAATACAATCATGCTGTACTAAGTGTATATTATCATCTGCGTGCTATCCTTTTAGTTGTTGTTTTATATTCCGTTCCATTCCGCATTCCTCCTTTTACAACATACCGTACCTACTATTTCCTTCGTCTGTGAAGGTAGCAATCCTTCGATAAGTATTATAAGTAGGAGTTCCTTCAACAATTACTTGTTTGCTTGAGTCGAGTTTTAGTAGATTTTGGAAGTATAATAGAATTTGTCTGGTCAATGTTGAGGTTTTGTACATGCTTATAAATACACTTCTATTCCCTCTGAAACAAAACATATACCATGGTTGCATAATTACACTCGTTAGTTCCTTTATGTTAAAGTATGCACTGATTGGTCGTTCATTGCTTTGTAGATTTGTGGGGCAATTTCGTTCTCTGTTATGTATATAGCTAGACCATTTTGTAGCGATTAATTAAAGCATAAGAATCGTTGTATTAGGAAACATGCTCAAAGGAGTTTGTATTACATTTTGAGTGGTTTATAATTACTAACTCTTAGTCCGAGATACTTTGTTCCAAGCACAGATGCTCAATTGTTAGATAACTCAGATAGTGGATAACTAATCGGCCTATATATCAAATATCGTACCGTGCATTTCTATCTTTAAATAGCACACTATTGGATTTCTACTGTAAGTACAGTTGCTAAGGGCAGCGAATGTGTGGTTCTAAACTCTCTGCATAACTTCCCTCTCTTCCCCTTCCCCCGAGTATAAACACTCTCTTGCACAAACAAGTGTTCTATGGGTAGCTATCCCAAAGTGTGATACCACTACCTACTTTCCCCGGCAGTTGTGAGGGTTCTGTGTAGCCTCAGGGACCAGACCACCCACAACCTTTCCCAGCTGTAATGCCTGACTGTGTGGTTAGTTAGCCTCTTTTTAGGGCAAACAAGACCAGGGTGTGATCCATGGGTAGGTGCTGAAAATGGAGTTTGAGGTCGATGCTAAAATGTATGTGTTTGACAAAACCATACACGGTGCAGTGTTTTTATGAACAAACTATTTTGATGGCATCTGTTTTATGACATTAATACGGTGATATTTTACTAATAGGCACTTTGGGTTGAATATCACAAGCTGACTTTTGTTCCTCCTTATCTTTTAAGTCAGTGGTGACATTTGACCCGCTTTGGGTGACATTAATTGAGCTAGCTACTGACAGTGATGGTACGTGTAAGCAGCTGTGGCAACCACTAGAGTCTATCATAGCAACCTAACCTCAAGTATAGCAACCACCCATTAGGTCTCTTTAGTATAGAATATCACTGTGGATCCAGTTTTGCATAATCATGGGCTAGAAAAATCTTTGTAGATTGTAAGTACCTCAATAATTATTATTCATAAGTTCCAAGTGAATGATATTCCGTTTGAAGGGACACATTCTCAAAGCTAGCCCTGAATCCAACAAAGGTCTTCAAACACATTCCTCTCTTTGTTCCGATTATCTCAATCAACTAGGGGTGCAAAGTTTCTACCTCTTTAAACTACCTCCACGCACATCAAAGAAACTACCGATTTATGTTAAGTTGCTGTCCACCATATATTGCACATCGTTGCAAATACTTCCACCCTTGCCTAGCAACTAGGACCCATATAAAGCCTATAAAGATCGTTTCAAAGTCATCTTGTGCTATGAATTCGTACCATCTCTTAAGTACGACTGGAATTCATAAGCCACTCTTGTTTGTGAATGTGGCATGACCATCGTGAATGTAGTTAGTCCATACCTGCCCTTTGTGAATACGTCTATACCTTGGTCATGATAATGATGTGTGCAATCCTGTGTTAGTGGGCAGTGCCCGGCCTGTGCGCGTTAGACCACCCCCTTGAATGTAGTGTGTTAGTGGGCAGTACCCGGCCTGTGCGCGTTAGACCACCCCCTTGAATGTAGTGTTATTGCTTTCCAATGTATTTGCATTCCTATTGTTCGATAATTTTTCCTTCCTATACACATGTATAACGTACCATTTAAACTAAGGAAGTAAAGGTCCATTTATTTGCCGATACTTATTTTAAGATTACCAGCTTCTAGTTGTCTGGTATAGACACTGCATGTTGACACATAATTTGCATGGAAACAGAGTATGTATGCTGTACGCACAATCGAGAGCAGCTGGTGTAGGACCAGTGTGTTTGAGACTATGAATATCATTACGCTTTGCCCCCTATTTGGCTCAGTAGTAGTTGCTGACGTATGAGTCTGAGTGTGGTCTGATCGACCGTAGCTGTAATACTACACCGAGGCGTGTTTGTGTGCGCTCTGTGACCATACTAACCACAAACCACATTAATGTCAAACAATTACGGTGTACCTTACAGTGCGAGTGAATTCATGGCACGGGTACAAATTTGTTTAAAATTTTTCCTTTTAGTGTAATTTGAGGTTTTGAGATGAGTTTGCATGTCCATATATATATATATCAACTCTCTTTAGGTTTCAAATTCTACTAGTCTTATTTCTCAATTTTACTGTAAATTAGACGCAGTTAGAGCGTGTACTAGTTATTGTACACTTGCTTAATGTGGCATGCGTAGACACACCCACTGCAGCTTACTTGTGGGAGGGGGTGGGGTGAGAGTAACTCATGCATACTATTCTAATGGCTGCCAAGACATTCACTGCACAGCTGGTTCTCTGCTAGGCCAATTATCCACTGTTATATGTAAAGCCAATTAAGTTCTAATGGAACCATGTTACCTTGGGTATTAAAGACATTGTTGGCTAAGTGCAGTCAGTACCATTAGCCATCGCACACGTAGGTATGTCAACTACCATACATATCACGGATTACCTGGTGATGTGAGGAGGGGTGGCTGAACCCCTGCCTAGTATATTAGGAGTGGAATGGGGGCGTTCCTTCTCTCTGCAATCCTATTTTAAATTCACTGGAATGGCATGCAGACACATTTTATATCCTCTCTCTTGTCTTGTTCACACAGGTGGTGTTCTGGAGCTGTGGCGTGCTCTTCCTGTTGTTCCTGATGATACTGGTTGGCAAGCTGTTGGTGGACCAGCGGGGGTTAGAGTACAGCCCCGTCCTCAGAGGTGAGGCGTCAATTGTTGTCAGGTTGTAGTGATCGCACATTGTTGTATCATGACTAAAGAGATAACTTACGTGTGTTGTAAGGACTGAAAATGATATTCATTATAGTGCTGTAATGTACGTAGCAATTAGTACTGTAGTAATTGTACTCTGCTACCCCTACTATAATCATTTCGTTATTTGGACTACTACTGCAACAACAAAACGAGATGAATGTCTAGAGAATTTGCAGTAGCTTGCATATGAATCTAGTTAAGTCCCAGTGCCCGTGGTGATTGTGAGTGGGCAGATGACATAACTATGCAAAGCAATTCCTACCAATGAATGACCTCACACGATTGTCTTGTGCTGGACATTTGATCACAAGCTGCTGTATGTATCGTGTGCACGTACTGGCATGTCACAAATGCCTTGGGACTTGCCTTGAGCTATAGTAGCCGAGCTCTAACAATGGACGAGACTTGTACTTTGTGTATTTCCTACCAGTGGGAAAAGTCTTGTACTCAAGCAGAGAAATTCCCAACCTTTACATGCAGTCTTTAAATTAGACCATAATTATGAATTGAATGGAGTTGGTGATGTGCCAGGTTACAGCATTACTTGTGCATTTTGTTCCCTGGATATGCTCTAGTGTATACGTACTGTACATGTGTAGTTAAATGGTTAGTCTCGTAATTACTTTAATTAACTCGGTGTAAGTACGTACATGTACGTATTTGAGACTGATAATGCTATTTAGTGAAGCCTCTCAATATCCAGCCACTGCTAATGTGTTTGTTATTAAACAAAGAGAAGAAAATCTCAAGTGTGTCCGGCTGACATCACACTGTCTAAGCAATTGTCTATTTCCCTAGCCTATCTGTGCTTTGATCTAGCAATAAATTGAGAGGTGGAAAATTGGAGAGCATCCTGCCATTAAGTGCTTGTATCCGATACTCTCTCTTTAATTGTTGATACTACTCTCAATAACTAGATCCCATGCAGTCAGGTGCACATATGTGTGTGCATTGTGTGTCCATGACTACGCACTCCTCATAATTTACAGACAAAGTGATAACGCCAGTTTAGCCCGTTAGCACACATTCCATTTCGTCCCTACATAGCCCGAGGCACTTTGCACATCCTAATGCCTGGGTGTAAGACAGTGACTCCATAAAAAAAAATTATCATACATACGTAGTGCATCTGCTACTAGGAGATCTCTATGCGTTGCTATTGTTACAGATGGCCTGGAGCTGGGCTTGCTTAAATTAAGCACATCAGACTCAGTTCAATAGAATAACAGATGGTTGTAGACACTGGCTCGATCATGAAACACATTCCATTTTGATAGCCCCAGTTGTCTCTCAATGGAGAACGTGTAATGTGGCTACTGGAAGCTATAGGAGTGATTGTTTGGGGCTATATTTGCTGGCCACAGCTGCTTAAACCTTTGCCACTATATAAGAGAGGGGCTTTTATGTTCATTAAATGACCTCATGCAGTTAAAACAGCTTCCCCTAAGTGGTTTCTTCATTATCTGTTGTTCTAGGACCCTAATCTAATTAACCCTTGTTAATAGTCAGTGACATGTGATAGCCCTGGTAGAATCATAGGAACAAGCATTCACTGCCCTGGCATGCTTCATACCAGCCAGTCAGTGGAGCCACTTTGTCCAGGGAATCAGTTAATTCATGCCTTAGCTACTAATTACTCTCCCAAAAGGCCATCTCACATTAGCCACATTACTGCGGCCTGGCTAACTATGTAGAGCTAAAAATAGTCACTTCCTTTAGTCGGCAATTTGTGTGCATGGTTTGAATAGCAGGCTAACTGTACAAAGGTACGATAGTCTCCCCCTGTCATGTGATATTGTGTCAAACTATACATCAAAAAAAGCTTCAGTAAATTAATCTGACCTGCTTAAAAAAAAAAATTCTATTTTTAAGTGTGTGTCGATTAAATACCAAGCACCAAGCAGCGCTTTTAGTATAGTGAGGGCTACCAAAAGGAGTTTAATTCTATGAACGATTTTTGTCCACTACTTATAACTGTACAGCTCTGTTTGTGCGTGCTCAAGCTACCGATATACTCCCTCCCCTCACACAGACACGCTTGACTGCCTCCTTTCTGGCGGGGGGTGGCTGCTGCTTGGCTGGTTCCTCCATTACTTACCCTTCTACCTCATGGGACGTGTTCTCTACTTCCATCATTACTTCCCTGCACTCATGTTCTCCATCATGCTGGCAGGTAAGGCAATATATTCTTGCATGGTGACCTTAAAACACTATTCAATACGAGCCTTTAATATTAGCATGTGTTGTGTTGTGTGTAAGGAATGTGTGACAATTCTCTAGAGCCCTCTTTTTAAATTTGTTCGTTTGTTTTGATATAATATCCATTGTCAATTTTTTTCGGTTTTGTAAACAAATCTTCGTCAGACATTCCGTCTTTGATACCTCGTGAGTATCATAACACAACGATTGTCTTACCGTATTATGATAATTGATATGGTTGTCACGGTCCCTAATTAATTCATTCCTATGCTTTATTTTTGCTGTAAATGTATGTTAATTAATTATCAAATTGCTGCCATTTTGTGGGGTACAAAGTGCGTATCCACACAACAGATCTCAGAGCACAGTAACTGCCGATTGGCACACTTGTACAACTTCCATGACAACAGTTGCTCACTGACAAATGCACGACTGTGTGTACGTGCTCATTGTCACATTGATAATGCTCTCTTGCGTTTGATGTCCCTATATATATAAATTATGTGCAAAAATGGAGTTGCTTAATTGTAAAGTTAATAGTTCTCACTAAACTGTGAGGGCTCGCAACGCCTGCCTCAATAATCAGCTAGTATAATAATTATATCACCAGGTCAGCTCATAATACTGTACTTATTGCTGTATAATTATATTAAAATGGAACGTCCAATTGGCCATTACATCATGCCCTATACATTCTGTCACTCATAACTACGTAACCAATCCGTGCCGAGCATTATTATGTGCACCAGCTGTTAACACTAATTTGCTTTGCAGGAACTGTCTTAGAGTTTGCTGTTAGCTTCTTCACCTCTCTGTTCCCCTACCCCTTGCAAGGCACTGTCTACCACACAGCACTGGCTGTTCTTATCTCACTCATCATCGGAAGGTGAGCCAGGCAGCTGCGCACACCTGTAGTTGTGAGACTGCATGTACCTAGTTATAGAGTGGGCCAAGACAATACTAAATAGACATGTTATGGGGAGTTTTTCACTGCATTGTTAAAAACCACTGCTTATTCAACCTGTGTGATACTGTAAATAACACCATATACATGCAGTTTCACATCCCAACCAGTTTTGGTTTTATCAAGATTAGTCTGTTTATGTTGTGGCTGATAAATGGACATCCTTGGGGTGTTGATTTAATGTCCCCACTTTCTTATCACAGAGAGAGATAGCATTATGTAATCTCCATTCTCCACAAAAGTTTCCCCAAAAGCTTCCCCCCTAGTGTGCATCTGCTGCAAAGTTTTCAGCTCATATAAGGATTTTTTTGATAATTTAATTACAAGACATTACTTGTGTATTATGTCTGCACACACTGCAGCATTAATCTGCTCATTTTTTTGGTCAGTCTATTTTTGTACATTTACTGCTTGAGGTTTGGCATGTTTGGAAAAATTGATAGTGGGAGGGATGTGAGTCTGTTCTTATTGTGCCTGGTTGTGGATTGTTTGACAACTAAGGTACAATATTTCCCCTAATAATTGTGGAAAATATGTAGTATGCGTTTGCATGTGTACTTAATTTGTAGTGTAGTTCAGTCTACAGTGATAATAATCTTCGTGTCTATTGTGCTGCAGCTTTGTGATGTTCAGTCCTCTTGCATACGGAATGAATGGGCCCAAGGCAGACGTTCCAAACAGCTCCTACTCTGGACTAAAATGGCTTCAGAGTTGGGACATTTAGCATGCAAAATAATTATACAGTTTTATTTGTGCATTTCATTGTTTCACCATTGTATACCTTTCAAGTTCATACATCTGAAGCTATGCAAAGTTTTTTCACTTTATACACCATTGTGTGTTAACCATAAGTGCATTGACAACATTAATTTATACAACATTAAATTTATGTGTACACAATGTAGAATGCAATTGTCAAAGCGGAAGTAAATGAACTTCCTGTGTATGTTGAGCTTTCAGTATAAAAGCACTTTTCCAGCTAGGTTGAGCACCAAAACAATTTAAAGTTTTAGCCTATAGCTCTTGAAGACTACTTGCTCTAAACTGACATATCTTGAGTCATGGGTGGTAAAGACAGTCCCCCTCCACAGTGCAGCTCCATCAGCCCAATGCAATCACCCAAACTAGGCGGAGGACATCGGACACAAAGATCTCACACATTTTCATCTGCAAAACCCTCTCCCATTGAATATGTACCAAGAAATAAGACTGCTGTGAACGTGGACCTGAAGACACCCTACAGTGAAACGAGCTCCATCCAATCTCAAACTCTACCCAGAGGAAGATCTGATCAACCAGAGTCACCAAGAGGAGATGGATCCTACTCTCCTATTCGTGCATACATGGAGTGCTTCCAACCTCAGACCCTCAAGTGTGCACTTGTAGGAGACAGTGGAGTTGGAAAGACAAGCATGCTCATGGCATACACTGTGGATAAGTTTCCAGAGGAACATGCTCCAACCATCTTTGACAAATTCTCAAGTAAGTTTACATGTTGAGAGGATGGATAGTGCACATCAATAAGCTATAGTATTATGAACCATTAAAAAGACTTGTGGGTTTATTTGTTTTCTCTCTCTTGTTTGCAGCGTCACTGTCAGTGTATGGAAAGAGAGTATCTATCACACTCTGCGATACTGCAGGACAGGTACGCATATGAAAAAATTAAAACCAGATACCATAGTGTTAACATTTAAGTGATATAGCATATGCACACAGGTGCTAAGTTTATTATTAGCTAGCAAATAGCGTGAATATTCCACTATATATGAATATGACTCTCAATTAACCCTCCTCTCTTCCACTCCTCCACAGGATGATTTCTCTCACTTGAGACCGCTCTGTTACCCTGACATGGATGTAGCAATTATCTGCTATTCGATCGTTGATCCATCATCTTACGAAAATGTTAAGGCCAAGTGGGTGAAGGAAGTACGAAGACATTGCCCTGGTGTGCCTGTGATACTAGTCGGCACCAAAGCTGATAAAAGAGAAGACCCAGCAACTCTAAAAGAACTGAAATCAAAGGGCAAGAGACCTATGTCACGATCAGATGGAAACAAACTGCTCTCACAAATCAAAGGAACTTGTTATGTCGAGTGTTCAGCTCTGACTCAATTTAATATTAAGAATGCTTTTGATGAAGCTATTGCGGCTGCATTAGAACTGTCATCTAGCTCTGGGAAACGCGCGACACAGTGTATCACAAGAGGTTGTACAATCCTCTAATGTTTGTTCATTTTTGTTTTTGTATAATTATACGTTTTTTTTTGTTTTATTCAGCTGCATCTTCTCCCTGTATTGCAACCTCGCTATCACTCTCTCACAGATATATACTCTGATATCCAATTATTATGATTCATCAATAATAATAATATTACTCGTGATCTTGACATAATATAAATAATGAATGTCATACCAATGAAAAAATTTGGTCGGTCAATGACTCAATGAGCACTGATCTATTAAAGTAATGATCCATGTATATATATTGTAAACAAATTATAGTCAAGTCTTGCTCAAATGATCACAATGCAGTAAGAAAGCACTCTCTTCCTCTGGAGTTAAAGTAGCACTGGTGATACGAACTCTGCTGTGTCTGTAGTGCTTTCGTTTGGAGCAGCATGGTAGACAACCAGTCTTCATCATTTCTGGTGGTCCATCAATGTCATCATCCAGCTGGTGCAGTGCACCATCTCTCCCTCCAGTTTCCTGCATATCACCAGTGGAACTCAGGTCTGTGATGTAGCCACCTATATACAGCGAGGAAAAACATCACATTCACATAGGCATTCCAAAACATAACATTCACATAGGTATTCAGCTTGCATTCAATATACGGTAATGAGGGGCTCACTAAGTACTAACATTTAAGTATTCTGTAGCAGCAGACCTATACCTTGGCCTTGGTAACCCTAGATGACAACGCATCCTACCTAAAACTATGTGATTAGCTATCTATCAGTATACAAATATAGGAGCACCCATTGCATGTATAGAACAGTAGACTGGTCAAGCTCCGTGTAGAGACTCATGCATGCAACGTTTGCCACGATATTTGTGGCAACACTCAAGTGGCTAGACAGCATGCGCGCAGTTATCCACAATATCATTGATAGTGACGTAGCACTAGAAAACTTTGGGCTAAATCTAAGTATCACGTGCAGTAGATTGACGTCACAAAAACCACAGCCACTTAGAATCTTATCTGATATGAAGTTTGACCAGCTTACTGTTCACCATACAACAGTGACGGCGCGAGTCTATTGCATGTAGTGTGCCAATGCCTATGAGATCTGAAGAACAGAACAATTGTATTAAATAGCACTGACTTGTGTTTGTTGAGCTCCAGGGGTCGTTAGTTGCAGCGGTGTCCTCGGTTACACTGAGTGTGGCTGGTTGAGTATCGAGTGACGACTGATAGAGGTGATCATCACGGGCCTCAGTGAGGGCACTCAGAATATCCTTAGATTTTATATTGCGTTTGTTACCTCCTTCGAGACGATTCAGTTTAGATTCTGTAGATATAAACAGGAGTGCATTGATAGTTTTCAGTGTAACAAATTCAGCTTTAGTATCACTGTGACTGTAGAACATTCCATCAGTTCTGATTCATTGCACAGCATGCATACTGACATGCTCTGGCACACAACATGCAGTCTTACTAGTATTAGTAGCTAAAAGCGGCCTCACCTAGTGACTGTAGATATCTTTTTTGTCCCTCTCCCTCTAAAATCTCACTGGGAGAGCTGTTTTGTGCTGGTGGAGGAGCTATCATCCTTTCTTGGTGTTAGAGAACGATAGCATATGTTGGTAAAGATCTTAACTTTCATTTGACTTACTATGAGGGCTCAGCCTCAGGTAGAGTCGTCAATGTAAGAAATGAATGTTTAGTATAGTATGGCTCAGGTAAAGGTCATCAGAGTATGGTATGGCTCAGGTAAAGGTCATCAGAGCACAGTATGGCTCAGGTAGAAATGAATGTAATTATGTGAAATTACATTAATAATTATAAGTCCATTCAGAAAGTGAATGCATTTCATGGGGAAAAAACGATTTGCAAAAAAATGCTGAGTCAATCTATAAATCACAACATCAATACACACACATACTATGACACGCTACAAAGCTATCAAAGAAATTATGCTTATATACATTAGTAATTACACAACAATGCACAAGATGCTAAAAATTGCTAGTCAGGTGCGATTATTCAAGCAGCCAGGAACCTGGCCATAGTCTCTGAGCCCCACCCACTGAGATTGTTGGTCACTCCTCCAGTAAGCTTGACGAACATCGTGATATCGAGTGGATCCTTATCGTTTCTCAGGGACAGCCAAATATTCCCCCCGATAAACTCGTGGACGATTTTCAGGTCAGCTGACAAGCATGTGAACAGGAGCTTCTCTTCTTCGTGATCTATACGGAGCTGTTTCGATTCCCAGTTCACGTTCCAAGACTTCATTGCCGAGTATCGCCATGTCTTCTTGATCTCCTTCGAGTGTAGGTCCATGAGGATGAGCCGGTTGTAAGCTATGCCCAGGAGCTCCTGTGTGTGTGTGTGTGTGTGTGTGGGGGGGGGGGGCATAGTCATAATTATACAAGAGAGATATATAAGACACATACAAATAAAATGTAAGAAATGAGTATAGTAGGGCTCAGGTAAAGGTCATCATAATTATAAGACACATACAAAAGCATCTTTCAGGGTTGTACTTTATTAGCGAATACTTTATAATGGAGTGTACCGACATTGTGCTCCTAAAATACAATCTTAAAATAATGATGCAATATGTGACACTTGTTCAGTCAGTCCAGCCATTGATAACAGACATTGTGTAACTGAAGTATAATATAACTATACCTCTTTCTTGTTTTTGCCGATCTTCACCAAAAAGAAAGTTATTCCAAAGTCTTGGAGTGCCTGCCAGTTTCTGATGTACTGCAGTTTGGCGTCGTTCACACTGAGGTTGAGGAGTGAGGTGTGTGCCTCCAGGATCTGACGTGCTACCTGCAAGGGTGGGACCGGGGGTTAAAGGTTATGCATCACAACCCAAGAAATAGCTATACTCACTGTGTCAAAAATCGCACAGTTTTTTTGTACACAAAACAGTATTACAGTCTAATGTTTCAAAGCTCCCTTTCTAGTGTGAAAGTGTACTTACTTCCTTTGACTTTTTCTTCTTGAGAATTCTCGGGCTCACCAGATCTTCAGGTTTTAACTCCTCCTACAGAGCAACAGCAACAATTAATACACATACCCTGTTAGTCTGTACATTGACTTAAGTGAACCAGGAGGAAAAATATAGGCGTAGACATAAGTGTCATATTGACCGGTATACACATCATATTTGTGAATATACACATCTACAATAGAACTGTGCATATGTCCCCCCACTCACTTTATCACTGGACATAGAGGCTCCACCCGAGTCCGCTCTGTTCTGAAGAGCCACAAAACCTTTAATGGATGTCAGCTCTTGTTCGTAGCCAGCCTTGGCCAATGGTCGACCCTTCATCACCATCCGACACCCAGCTGCCCAGGAGGCATACTCATCACCCTAAGAGAAAGTAAATATCAAATATACATAATTGTTGAAGTCATAGGAATATCTCAGCCTCAGAGGTATAATAATGGTGGAATTAAATGTTCTGTAATAGATATCTAAACATGCCAAGTGATATAGAGCTTCCAAAGATTACATCTGAAAATGGAACAACATTCAAAAATAGCCACCAGAACCCTATTTCTAAATACATGTATGGAAAATGGACTCACTGAATCAAAGAGCAGTCTGATCTCTCCTGTTTCGTCAGAGCTGGGTAAGATGATGTTCATGGCGAACTTCCTCTTGCCGACGTCCACATCTGGAATGGCCTCCGCCCCGGTGAGGTTGAACCGCTGAATGGGAGCATCCCCTGAACTGTACTCCTCCTCCGCCTTGTAGTAGCACAAGATTGTGCCTGTATTAAGAGAAATCACAATCAATCTAGCAGGGATGTGCCCACACTGGTTGGTGTTGGACACACTGGTTACTAACCACCATAAAAAAGGCAAAATTCTGTGCTGAATTGAGATTGAGGATTGCAAGTAGCTATCATATTCTGGGCTCGCCATTGATCTAGTATACAGTACACTACACTGCAGATCTGCCATTTGATAAGGTCACTAAGCTACTTTAGAGGGTGATATCAAACAGATACCACTGTACACAAGCTGGTGGCCTACCTACCTTTGAGGAGAAAGAAGAATCGTTTTGGAGAGCGGAATGTAAGTTTGGTAGGTCTGGTGAACCGAATGTATCCAGTCAGCTGCAAGGCCGGGCTTGAGTCACTAGCCTGAGGGGAGGACACAACGTGCACTTTAAACTTGATTGGGAAGACACTAAATGCACAGTTCTTAAAGCTTCATAAGGAACAGGATCTCTACTGTACGTGTGTGTAAAGACTACAGATTTAATAGAGAGATTGGGATGAAATACACAATGTAAGTAACACTTTTTGGTGAAGTAGACTAGTAAAATGAGATTGAAGCTTACCTGCACAGTGTTCACTTGCCCCAGAGCCACCTGTACAACAAATAGTGTGAGCATAAGTACAATGGATATCACATAGCAAGAACAACAAACAGAATGATATTTACCCAAAAACAACCTTGACTAGATTCCCTAGTCCAAACAACTACCATGTACAATGCAAATCCATTGCCTTGACGGCCACACTAAGCTCAGGCCCAAGAATCATACCATTTTAGTACATTTCAAACAGTGCAATAACAACAGACATTCTGACTGCACATGTATAATGTTGATACTCTAGCAACAATAACACGGGCACCTGTTTAAACACACACGCACACACACACACTATTCAGGTTCTAGAAGAACATTTAGCAAACAGACACACACACTGAATGAAAACACACCATTAAGAGCTACACGTATGAGCATCAAGATAATAAGCAAACACCAAGAGCTATGAACATCAAGAAAAATAACCAAGATATTAATCTACATGTATAATTATAACCAAACAGTACAAATACAGAATGTTTATTCTTGTGCCATATTGAAAATAAGCTTTTACTATAATTATATACAGTGTACGCATGCATACAGGTACATACACAGACGCCATTATACATGTAAGTACAGTGCAGATACAGTAGACCACTCCCTATAAGTACCTGGAGATTGTTGAGAGCAGCGTCAATGTCAGTGACCGACTCGTCCACAGTTGTCTTGGCAACAGGGACGTTAGTGGCAGGTGTTTGAGCCTGCGCCAGTTTGACCTGGAACTGTAGGGCAGCGAAGGTGTAGGCCTCTTCCTCGGTACAGTCCACCTCCTCTGTGAGAATGGACCAACGGGACTGCTCGTACAGATGACTAATACGACTCTCGTCAACCTGAGGGGGCAGGGGAGAGATGCATGATAACCTGCATTAGGTTCACTCTCTGTTATAGCTTACGAGTACTTGTCAGAGACGACACCCACTGGAAATAGGAACTAGAAACTAAGGCATAATGTACTTTTGCTGTTTTTAATCCCATTTTACATGCTGCCTGACTGTACTTAGAGTGATTTTGTCTTAGAGAGCTTACCCTGGGGTCAACGTCCATGAGTGAGTAGTACTTGTAGCGGAGGTAGAGGAGGTCGTGCTCTTTCACGTCTTGTTCGTAGAGTGTCTTGGAGGAGTCCAGCCAGCTGTGTGTGTGTGTGTGTGTTGGGGGGGGGGGTTAGAAATGGGTGGGACCATTCTCTCAATAGGGAAGTGCGCTACTATTGTGAAACCATATTATTGCGGACAAAGAAACATTGCCAATAACAAACACAGAACTCAGCAAACAACAAACATTGGCTTCCAGTGCACATTCCTACCATTCCTGACATAATACCACACTCAAAACTAATGATTGTCCTCACCAATAGCACCTAAACACTTAATTTATGCTCAAAGACTGACATGACTAGTAAAACAAGAGCATAGACAAAGCCTTTTGGCAGAGGGGGTACAGAGTTGGCACTATCCACTAAGAGAGAACACAAGTCTTTGGCAGTCACAGACACCCTCCCCCCACACACAGTCTGAACTTAAACACTTGTAGTACAAGGAGCCCAAAACAACTTCTAGATCTCTATTTATGGGCTCTTGACTGCACCAAGAAGCACCTCCCATACAACTATCACAAAAATTGTTTCCCTTCCTCCCAGTACATCAGCTATGCCTGTCTCCCCTACGCACACACACACACGTGCGCGCGTGCACACACACACACGTGCGCGCGTGCACACACACACACACGTGCGCGCGTGCACACACACACACACACACACACACACACACGCGCGCACACACACACACACACACACACACACACACACACACACACACACACACACACACACACACACACACACACACACACACACACACACACACACACACACACACACACACACACACACACACACACACACACACACACACACACACACACACACACACACACACACACACACACACACACACACACACACACACACACACACACACACACACACACACACACACACACACACACACACACACACACACACACACACACACACACACACACACACACACACACACACACACACACACCGTGATACATGTACTTACAGTCCATTGATGTAGCACTTCTCAACAGTTGTCCTGTTTATTTTCTCCGAGAAGAACCCTCCATCGGTAGCTTCACCAAGATGTGACTTTATCATGCTCGTCACTCCCTCCTGGGCTGACCTCTGTGCCGGTGAGAGGGCAAGGCTTGGGTACTTCCGTCTACGGGAAGGGGATCCAGGGGGCGTGGTTGCGAGGAGGTCTCCACTGTCGATGGAGAGGTTGTCCCCGTCTGGGCGAGGTGTGCCCTCTCGTGACCCTCCCAACCCACTTTTCTGTAGGGGTAAAATAAAAGGTCATTACTATAATTATATAATCACAAAAAGATCTTTAAAACTAACTTTAGTACCTGCAACGTTACCATCAATCTCTCTATGCCTACATCCAACAACCAACGTATTAACAGCGACTGAACATTACAATTTTATGTCATTACCAAAAACAGAACAGTTACTTCTCATTGTTTATAATACAATCTACAAAAAAAATGTTTGAAAAACACAAAATAATGAATGGTTGTTGTGAACATGAAAATTGCAGGTTTATATGAGAATTTACAGGTTAATATGGGAAATATAAACCCTGTACTGACCAATCAGATTGCTGGATTCTGGGCTACTAGTAACTAATATGAAGTTGACCCAGGAATGCCCATAAGCCATTATTTCTGTGTACTGTACATTCTATGGAACTATTTGAAGCATTTGTCAGTCCTTACTTGTTTACACTATAGCAAGACTAAAGCCAGCATTACCGTCATAGCAAGACTCTTATTACTAATTAGCCCTTTTAGAAGTAGATTACCACCAAGTGTAACTCATACTACTACTATACTACATAGTACCCTATATACATATATATATGTACTAGGTCAATGCAGGTTAGAGTGTTCAATCAGACAATAGGCATTCTAAGAAGGATCTGATATATTAAACCACTAAGCCATTTATTGGTTGGCCACGATTTACCTATAAGGTTTCTACTACCCAGCTACACACACAAACACACACACACACCTTTCTGCCTTTCTTGAGGTACCCAGTAAGCTTTACAAAGTTTTCTTTATCGTAGGGTGACCTCATTAGAGAGAGTTCCTCCGGGTGACGAACATTCATCTCTTTACACATTTCAGCCACAGAGAAAAAGGTCATGACAGCAAAGTTGACCCTCATCTGATACCTATGCTTGTTAGGCAGTTCCACGGTGATGTAGCGATGGACTGGAACAAAGTCAAGTTTGGCATCGGACATGATACCGTAGGCATAGAGAGACTGTCGAGGTTTGTTCAACCATATCCTGTTCTCCGGCCACCAGAGGGCGAAGTCCGACCAATCTGCGTCACCTGCAGGGTGTGAGATAAGTGTGTACTACGTTTGTTCGTTATGAGTGGGTGGATGGGAGTTGTTGTAGTAGTATAAACACTAGCTAACAATGTTTAAACATGGAGCTGCTATGCACCTAGCAACACACACACGTCAGTTATGTCTACACTAAAAATGGTGTTTTCAATCGAATATATACACAAAATCAGAATAATTATGCAAGTTTGTGGTTACGATTGTAAGTTAGACAGGAATTTACATTAAGGCTTCAAGGTTATTTCTAAAGGAAATAGTTATGACAGTAGTTCACTTCCAATGATATTATTATCATTATGAGTGGCATGCTGAGAAAACTTCCTATTTGCATAGTGCTGCACGTATACCAGTGCAGCATAGTTAGTAGCAACAGTGTATAGTTACCAACAGTAGCCTAGTGGGAGTTGCGTAAGTCAAGCTGTAGTTACCACGTTAAATACACAAAATGATGACGTCATGTGGATCGATACAGTCACACACAAACAAACAGAGTTAACCAATTTCACAATGTCACTAGGTCAGACCAAGAGCCATAGCAACATACACTAGGGCGTGTCTCATGCACTTAGGTAGGGTAGGCAAAATAATCATACCTAAATAGAGAGACAGAAATCTCTATTGTCCTAAATATCAGAGGCACAGGTAATAAATGAATATTAATATTTAATGGATTCATTGCAAGGATCCTATTTCACACACACACACACACACACACGCACGCATGCACACACAGTGCGCTTAATACATGTTCTGTATGTATCCTTGAGAATCCATATTTTAAATACTAGAAATGCAAACAAGCACATGGTGCTAAAATAGAGTACCTCTAGCATGCACAAGACTCAAGTACATATCATACACCCTTAACCTACCTAGCTTGGAAGTGAGCTTTATCATGACAGCACCCACTGACTCGTTACTGGTCACCCTCAAGGTTCTGTGTACACCGATACTCGGCACAGACACGGGCAAATCCCAGTCAAACTCTTTTCGACTAGCATCATCGTCGGCCATTTTATCCACTGCACTGGCTGAGCACAAGCTTGTACGTAGTCACAAAATGCTATAGCTTCAATATCACGTTTAGAAGACCCTTGATGTTGGTTATATCAAAGCTTTCCTTGAAAAATCACAGCTAGATAGTCAACAAACAGTACAACCAACAAAACTAAAATGAATAGCTGGTGTTTGTGGTCAAGCCCAAATGGCAATAGCAACATTCACTGGGCGGAGTTTCAATAAAAAATAATGTGTACAGTACACTAAAAATATAATATTATTTCATAATTACACACTATTCATGAGTCTGCTGGCTGTATAATAGTTCTTGTAAAGTACTCATCCACCTGCAGAACAAGTACATGCAGTATATATGATTAGGGGATCAACTGATAGGGTTACCTGTCATACTCGTAGGCTGTCAGGAGTTGGAAAGTATGAGTCGTCTTTTCATGGCACAGTTTGAACGTGTATCTTCTCTCCGGCACTTCTTCCTGCAATAGCAACCATAGAGGGGTTGTAACATACACTAGTGAGAGCACACATGTAACAGTTCCATACCAGCAATACAGTATTTTGTGCTCACAAAAGCAAAAGTTTTTGTTCAGCTAGAGGGATTGTTATTCAACAACCACTTGTAATCATAATTAGCCTGACTTATAGTGTCCCCTGGTCCAACACTCACCTGTATGGCAGTGGACAGAGTACAGCCAGTTAGAGTGAGGGCACCACTGGCCACATCGTGCTGTACAATGTACGTAAGAATATTGAGTTTGCAATTCATGTGCCTAAAAGAAGAAGTAGGGATAACTGAGCACAACACAGTAAAATGGGGTCAGTTGCTGCGGCCACTTAGTCTCGCTGTTTCTTTACCATGCATCAGGGATGTGCCCACACGGTACTAACCACCACCACAAGACAAAATAACCACCACTTATAGAGGCCTTAGTACTACATAAAAGAGGCCAATTCGTGTATGTGTGTTGAATTGAAGGATTAAAAATAGTCACCACTTTGAAATGCTGGGCACATCACTGGGTACATGTACCATGAACATGTAAAAGCTCTTCTCACTGTGTGGTCCTGATAGCAGACGAGTGTTCTGCAGGTGAGGACAAACCATCGGACCTCCATTAGCTTCCCCTCACACTGGTAGTGCATGTAGCTGCTCAGAGAGTGGTCCAGACCAGGCCGCAACACCTATACATAGGGAGATAATTGTATACATACAGGGAAATACATAATGAATACCGAGACAAGAGTACACTGCATACAAGCATGCTTGTACTATCGAATGCTTATACGTACATCCAGGAGTACTCTTGGTACATCACTTAAAAAAGACAAAGGGGGTTGTACGTATGTCAGTAAAGGAACTCAAGCTTCTTACAATTGTCCTAGTCAAGTACCTTAGTATATTTTCTTTCACACACAAACTCTGTGACCACTCCCTCTCCAAAGTCCACCTCCTCCACGCCTCCGTTCTCCCCACCACCTGTCTCACGAGACAGCTGTTGAGACGCCAAAGCATAGCTGGTAAAAGGTAGCCCCTTGCGGACAGTAGTGGGTGCATATCGAAGTGACCTTCGAACCCACGAGGGATGGTTGTGTTCGAATGAAGGGTCGTTAAGAACTGCCATGATGGAGCCTGCATATCAGAGACTGTTAGCATTAACTCCTTAAAGCATATCCGCATACAAAAGCTACAGTACTCGTGAACATTTTTTGTGGCTAAGCCCTCCCTCCTTGAAGCATAAATTAATACCAGTGCACACTACAGTGACAGACATGTTATTGTACAGTAACCTTACTGTAAGTCATCTGTTTCTATGTAAGTTATCTACTCTTAATAATCTTAAACCTACTTGGAAAGCACTGTAAGTACAATCATTTCACCTGGCTTGAAATGGAAATCTATTCTACACACTTGAAGTCAGTAGAGTTAGAATTTATTCGAGTGAGGTGAAAAAGGATTGTACAGTACGTACTGACAGCTGACTTACTATGAGCTTCAGGGTCATTGAGAACGGCAGCATAGGGAGAGTTCTTGCCCATAGTAGCCAGAACGCCCTCATCTTTCGTCTTGGCATTGCTCAACTCTGTGATCCACTTGGTACGCTCTTCCACACTCCTGAAACGGGTCACATGACAATCACATGACAATCGCACAGGGACTACACCACGTACTTGGTACAAAATCTAAACGGCTTTGTCAGACCTCTCTCGGCAATACAGAATCCATTACGGAGTACTGGAGACTCGACTATTGAAACCTGTGGAATGGAGTAGTGAGTATTGGAATTGGACACTAGATTCATACCAGCATTTTCTTGAGTGGCACTTTGTGGCGTATCCGATATCTCCCAGCAGCTGTGATTCGGGCAACCAGGAGCACATCTGAGAACTGTAAGAGGGGGAGGGCAACAGTGACTGATACTCGTTACTATCATACGAGGAGCAAGCTAACAGAGATTGAATCGGAATTTTTCTGCATGTGTACATACACAGTGTAAGCTCTTTCATAATAAACGCATTTGGGAGACTAGGTTTTGGCCATACTAAGTCCAGATGCAATCAGTTTTCATTCTCTGGAGCACCTAAGTAAGTAAGATCACTTCCAACTACTGTACAACAGAGGTACTCCAACTTCCGCTTGGTCTGTGCTATACCAGCCGTCTGTCCTGCTACACAATGCTAATGAAGCCCAAAAGACCGCAACCACTGTACGTAGGTGGTGGCCATTGTTTAGGAGTTGTTTTTGAAAAGAAACGGAATCAGGATTGCCTGCTTAAAATTTTTGCAAACTGCACTCACCAGGAAGAGTACTCTCTGCTTCCATCTGCTCCCGGGTACAAAGAACACCGGACCCCTACCAATGTACTTCTGCAGAGAGATAGTTCAAGTATCACACCTGCCTGTGGCTACTATAATATTCAAAGAACTCACTCGACCAGGAGCAACTATGTTCTCCTTGCCAACAAAGGTTTTCTGCATTTGAACCACCTTGACTTGGTTCTCCTGCCAAATAAAAGAGGGAAAAGTTTAAAGGTGGCAAGTTCTCACACACATCAACAGAACTGCAAAAATAAGTGGAAATTTTCATTTACAAAGAACAACTTTTTTGTTCTTTGTTCCTTAATTTTGTGCCTAGCTATAGGGGCCCGCTCCAGGCAGCTCTTTGTGTATGGGAGCCCCTGCTCCACTGTCTTTTGTCAATTTTCAGATACAGAAATTTAGTGTTCGTAAGTTGTTTGGTGGCAAAGATCGGTTGTGAGTAACTACTTACCATGTCTGTAATTCTTTCGTTCATATGTTCGGCAGCCTCAGCTATGGCTGCCAGGGCAGCTGTGTTTATGGTGAGAAGCCAGTCAGTTGAGTGGAAGTGTGTGGAAGAGTCAACAAACCTTTGGTGTTGTCTATGTCCGGGTGATCCTCTGGCAAGTGCTTCAGGTAGTCTGAATAATTGATTTATCAACTTAATAATAATAGTCAAGATTTTTAATATGGCGTCTTTGTTCCGATAATAAGCATCGAACAAAATATTCTAGGAAGTATAAAAAATGATATTCTCAAGGCTTCATACCCTACCGTATAGCGGGTAATTTTCGAGGAACAAAATATTCGTGGTTCAGCAATATTGAGACATTTCGTGGGTAATATTTTCGTGGTTGCTGCTTGCACTGCAGGTAAAGGTAGGCAAGGTCGCTTCATTCGTGGGTAAAATATTCGTGGTCAGACCTCCAACCACGAAAACCACGAATATTTTGCCCCACGAAAATTACACGCTATACGGTATTATACTTACAATTCAAGGCATTGCCTGAGCAGGCAATGATAACCCTCCTCTTTACTAAGACTTGTTACAATCATAATTATACAATCATGTACATGCAGAGTATATAAATTCCCATGGCTCTCACCTTCCAGAAGTAGTTTGTACCTAGGGATACGCTGGACAGGGCAGAGCATGTAGCTGGAGACAGGCAGACCTTTACACAAAGGACCTGTCTACAGTGAAGACAATATACTCATAAACAAAGCATTTACTAACAGAGGTACTATACACACTGGTTGCATTAATTACTAAGGTTGGGGCCTTGCAGTTGAATATACGATCAATTTTACTCGGCCCAAAATTAGGGTAGCAGACGAACGCAATCAGATTGCACTCACTTCAATAAGTTTGATGAGCTCTGCAAACGGTTTGGAGGTCTTGAGCCACTTACAGTAGGCCGCCTGAGCACTGTCAAATCTGGCACTATACATCGAGTACAGCTACTCAGAGGAACAAAAGAGTAAATAGAAGTTAAAAAGTTAATGGAGACTAAAATGTTTACTCAATGTCAGGCAGGTGTACCTTAAAGAAAGGAGCACGCTTAGCCAGTACGTCCGCAATCATTGAATTGGAGTCCCTACAAACACATGCTTGATGGATAGATATTCTGTAACACTAAGTTAAAAACTCACCAGTTTTTAAGTCTGTCTTCTAGTTCTTGCAGAAGGTCAAAGTTTAAGGCATAAATTTCACCAATGTTCAGGAATATTTCTTTCCTGCCCTGCTCTGGAAGGATGGCCCTCCCGGTCATTTGAGATGTCTTGATAGCACCGTGAACCACCTGCAGGGACAGAAGGCACCATGGAAACATTAAATATACTGCTAAATTATTATTGCCATGACAACACAGTTTAGCAACCTTACTTATGTGTGTGCATGACGCCCACTAACTACTCTAGAGACGATAATGAGCCTACCAGAGAAGCAGCAAACAATGGTCCAGGAATTGCAACAATTAAACGCTCTACCATATATGACAAGATGATTTGTTTCCAATTCCAACTAGTTCATGCATAATAAACACTGACGCACATACCTTTTCCAGGAGCCGCACACTCTGCACATACCTGCAACCCAAACTCTTAATGACTGATAATTGATACAGTTTATATGCAGTACACTCACGTTCTCTCTGTTGTCATTATCTCGTGTGCAATACTGTAGTGTTTGGGTCTCTCACTTTGACTGTGGGGGGTGGTCTGCATGTTGGGGGAGGGTGGTGGGGTGGGGGGTAAGCCTGCCGCAGAACTGATGCTAGGAAAGCTATAATAGGTGGATTTAATCTTGAGGGCTTGCTAGGTTCATAGTCTATGATAAGGGGATGACATGCACACACCACAGTAGTGGGCATACTGAAAATACAATATTTTTGAAGACCTACTATCAAAGCAAACCATGAACACATGAATTGTGTGATTTCTGCGTACACTATCAGTCACCCCATCTGTCGGAACCACAGCTGCTGACTCAGCACTCCTACATGTAGCTTCATCCTCTTCGGAGTTTTTCTTTCCATTTTCGTCGCCTTCATTCACTGTTCCCTCTTGGCCCCCATAATCAACATAGTCTGTTCCCAGTTGAGATAGCTGCTTGAGGATGGCGTGCGCATCTAGTGTCCTGCTTAGAGGTGCATTAGTATCTAGTTTGTCTCCAGTGTTCCAAAAATAATTTGTCCAGTCAACCTACGAAGAGTGAAAACAGTTAGCAACAAATCCTGGATTAAAAAATCTCTTTAACACAATACATAGTAGCACAATATTGATTTTGGGAGTATGTACCAGTACAAGCTAGCTGATACTGTACTGAGCTATGACATGAATAAGCTCATTTTCATTCAATAGTAGCTATCTAGCAGTGCACCTCTTCACTAGAGGCCTCTCCTGACAGCTCAGCCTCTGAGTTGTCATTCTCCGTCTCACTATCGCTGTCATACCACTCTCCTGCCTCTATGGCAGCGGCCAGCTGTGCTTCAGTGTGAATGCCTTGCTCCATCTTCTTGTCCCTCGTTCTTGTCCAGAGATCTGTAAACTGACTCCGTAAATTTCATCTGTAACATTATAAGGGGGCGGGGCTGGCTGGTAGATCTATAGAGTGGGTGGTTGCAGTTTTGACTACTGACACTTGTATAGATAATTATACATATCTATAGCAGTGCTAACTCTACCCAATGAGGCCAATCCGTTGCTATTTGTGTGTTCTGCTGAACATGGCCCTGTACTTGGTGTGGATTGTGGCTTGGTTGCTGATGAGTGAAGACTACAGTGCTGAGAACACACCCCTCACACAGAGGTGTACTTCACCACCCCCTATTCCTGCTAGCAATGACAGTGCCACTCAGCTAGCCAGTGTGTGGAGGAGGCCTCGTCTGGTCAGATTTGCCTGGTACTCTAGGAGACAAACACCAGTGCACGTCGGGTAAGAATATCCAAAGAACTTGCATTTATTATTATTTACGCGTATATCTTATAGATATGGTGGGAAGACAGCTATGGCTATACTTGGTCCCTATGGGTTCCAAGAAACTCATACTGATGATTGGGTGAGTTGTTCACTTTGCTACACCTATAAATGTTCCTATAATTAATGTTGGTTACTCCCCTTAAAATGCTACCACACATACCTTTATAATAAATAAATAAATATATTAATAATTAATTATGCTCTCACCATACAGGATTTGCTATGGACCATGATTCCCCAGTGGGACTACCTGCAGATGGCATCCACTCCTGACCTCCCTCGACCATGGCAGGTCCACAACCATTGTCTAGCTCTCACCGACAAGAGAGGGATCTCTGGCTCAAAGGTGGCACAGTGGGAGCTGTTCAAGTGTATGAGGGACAAGTATGGCGCTGACACTTTCTACTACATGCCAGAGTCATTGGTCATTCCTAGGTGAAGATAATTAGACATTTCACTGTTACTGAAGCTCTGCATATCTAAAAGAACTGCTTGTCAATCCCATATTAAGTATAAAAGATCTAGTAGTAGTAAATTGCTGCAACCAGTGTGACAGTTTCCCACATTACAGAGATACCCAAATCCTTGGTGATCTACTAAAAAAAGAAAAAACACCTTGGATTTTGAAGCTATCTACTGGAAAAAGAGCAATTGGAGTACGACTTTTGTACAACGCTGACGACTTAACATTTGGCTCCCACGAGTACGTAGCCCAGCGTTACATCACTAATCCCTTTCTGGTCGACAACAGAAAGTTTCATTTGAGGCTGTACCTGGTCATCACTAACCTGAAACCACTGCGAGCTCTGCTACACAAAGAAGGACTGGTTCTCTTTGCAAGCTCAAACTATTCAACTGATCCAAACACGTACAATGATTTGAGCAAACATTTGACTAATGCTGCAGTTGCTGACAGAACTGAGAGACAAAGCTCCTACAATTCAATGCTTCTCTCTGAGTTATGGCCTGCTCTAGAAACTGACTATAACATAGACACAACTTCAATCTGGAACAAGATAATTGATATCATGGCTAAGTTGGTTCTTAGCGAGCAGTGCGATAGACAACTTGATACAAGGACTCCAGGAACATGTTTCGATCTTATAGGTGTAGATGTTATGCTGGATTCGACTCTCACTCCTTATGTCCTCGAAAGTAACAATGGACCTGAGCTGTACACTATGACAGAGAAAGCTAACACTAGGAGAGCAAATGATTTAGCACATAAAGCTATGCTAAAGGACCTCATCCCTTTGACAATTATACGAGAGAGAGATTCAGTTGAAGAGGAACTCTTTCGTAAGAAGTAGGTGAAGGCACATGCACATTCAATGTGATCTATATTTACTGTTGCTCGTGTTATAACATTTTCTGTTTAGGCTCCATACATTCTCAAGAGATCAGAATTACCCAATGTGCGGTGAAAACTCGAGTTTTGGTGGGAAATGCATCACAGAAGCAATCACAACCGAGTTATGGCAGTACTATTACGAAGTTAGTCTCTAAAACTAATTCATTTTTAACTACTATAATTACTTTGTGCCATGCAGGAAACACATCTTGAAGGCTTTCAACGAGTGCTACCAATGCCTGGTTACGCACAGTTCCTCAGAGACAACCAAACAGACCAAATGTACGAACTTATCATAAAATGGAATCGATGGGACAAATCTATTCGAAATAAAAATATTGCCTAATTATATGCATAATTTATATAATGTTAAAAATTTACTAACTGTGACTGAATGTTATTTGTCCATTTCTTTGAGTGCTGCCTTGGCAGCTGCTGTTCTGGCTCCTTTGAAAGTCTTGCCTTTGGCACTGATGGTCCTTGATACTCCACTTTTGTCCACAAAGCTGACAGTGCATCTCACAACACCTCTCCCTACTCGTGTCCTGCAGCGCAAAATGAACGAAGATTATAATTATATAGAACAGTTCACAATAATATGTGTTCTCACACATGGGAAATATTCGCTATAGATGCTTTAATTAAGGAACTACTTTTTATAAGCTTACTTTTCAGTCCGGGCAGTTGGTTCACGCTCTAGCAGTTCTTGTACAGGCATTACCGGTACCTTTCCATTAAAGGAACCTGTGGAATATATACATGCAATGTGTACATTTATAAGAGCAATATTGAAATCACTCACGAATTCTTTTCTCAAAATAAGGTTTGAAGACTCTCCACACGGTTTCCAGGCAACAGCCACTGTCCAGGTAGATGGCACCTGCCACACTCTCCAGAACGTCCCCCAGCACTTTAGGAGGGTCCAGCTCCTCCGCATCCTCTTCTTGAGTGTCTGTTTGTTCCACTGTCTCCTACATACACAAACACGTTCGCAGGACTAAATCTAATACACAAATCACTCTATAGATTATATGTAAAACGCTTTCACAAGTTTTAAAAAGTGGCGAATAGTGGGAAAAAAGTGGAGGGGGAAAAGTAGGGCTAGTGGGGAAGAAAGGGAGAGGAGTTAGGGAAGTGGTTAAGCTAGCCTTTTGCATATAAATTCTGTATGTATGAACTCTTGGTATTATACAAAGTGAGTGCTACATGTACATGTATGACCACGGCTTCAATGAAACATACCATTTGTGCACTGGATGCACACTCAGGCTGGCTGCTAGCTTCTTGCAGATGACCACTTGTTAGGACCACCCGTTCCCCTTCCGCCATGTCGACCTCACTGAGCATGCCCACAAAAGTGTTGATCTGACTGAAGAGAGACGGAGACAGGTGCAACACGGCCCTGTGTAGTTCTAACTCCACCGACAACTCGGCAAATGTGTTGTTATTCACGAGTGCCGTACGCATCGCACTGATCTCCCCAGGTGTGTACTCGGAAAACGATGAGTAGATATGACACGTAATAAGATAGTCAAGTACTGCATCACCGAGAAATTCCAGTCGCTGGTAGCAACCAGTCACACGATTCTTAATGTACGAGGCATGCGTCAACGCTTGCAATAGTAGTGGCTTGTCCTTGATACAGCTGTCAAATAAATCTTTCAATTTTTTGTTTCCTCTGTAACTCTTCTCAAGATGTTTCTCAATGTCACATTTCTGATGATCTGTGAAGGTAGCTCTCGGGGGATGGGGGAAATGCTTTCGAAATATCGAAGATGAACATCGTACATAGAGAGGAAGTTTTTCCGGCTGACGTGGCTGAAGTACTCGCTGATGTGATATTGGCGAGGCTTCCCACCATTCTTGTTGCTTTTTCGGGGCAGGAGGGGTCAAAGAATCGTTGGAGCTTGATGCGCTTGAAATTTCCCCACTGTCTCTGCTACTGCTGCTTTGCGACTGCCAACCAGATACTAATGTGCCAGCATTCACAGGCTGTATCTTTATACCAACCCATTTCATGAATTTGAGGGCAGCATCGATTCCTCCGGATACAAGATAAGCTCCAATTAGAGACTCCACGCAGTCTGCAACACCTTTGTCTGTCACTTTGTGATGCAAGTAGTGCCTGGTACGCAAATTCTCCTGACTCTCCACAACTTCTCCGTCTATAGAAGGCCCTGGCATCTCTTCGACGTTGACAAACGAGAAACAAGGCGGTATCCACATCTGCCTCGGCTCAAAACTAGTGGACAGGATGTGCTCAGTGATTTTCTTGGTGTCCTTTTTCGCTAGAAGATAGAGGTTGAGATTTTCCACCCTCCGAGATCGAGCAGAAGATAGGTTTCCTTCGTGTGCACCTGTGCGGTCATGGAACAGAAACACAGTAGTGGCTAGTTTCAAAAACGAATCGCCTAAAGTCTCAAGACGTTCGAGATCGATTGAATCGTTGGCTCCTTTGGGTGTGAATGCTTGGAGCAGAAGAGCATTGTCTGGTCCTCTCTGAGTGAGTACTGAGATATCAGGTGTGCTTATCGGCTGCCGTGTGACTTGTTCTCCGTCAGTTGTGAACTTTTGCGTCAGCAGCTCTCCAAATCCATGGTCCTCGTATCCATGGAGATAGGTCTCGGTAGATATTTCAACACTGTCCCCTTGACGCCCGATTCCAGTTTCGAGCGCGACTTGTGAGCGGAAATTGTCAATGGAAAGAGTACATTCGAGCCGCCATAAAATTGACGGTAGACAACGAGCAATCTTCCATATGGTTGTGGGTACAGGGTACAAAGTGCAGAGTTCGGGAAACAGCTTTACTTCACTAGACTGTCGTCTAATTGTCACATCCTCCCCTCTCGATTTGTATCGAGACTTAAGCAGTTTTAAGCGATTCTCGCGCAATCCAAGTGGTTTACAGTCAAGGGCCGGTTGATTGAGATCTGTGAATTGGCAATTATACTTCTTCTGAAAATACTCGAGGTATGTAGCCGCAGCTGAAGAATATGGAAATGGTGACTGAAGAGTTGTTGCCTTGTCAACCTTTACAACCTCGTACAGCTTGCGTATTTCGAGTGGTCTGTGGACATCCATCACTAGTGCATTGTGGAAACTCTCTGGGGGTAGCGGCCAAGCTTTCTTAGGATCAGTCACAGCAAAGGAAGTACCAGAGGGAGTTTTGAGCTCAATGATGCTGTCAGCTACTTCCATGTTTAAGAATGCTTCCAATGGGTTTTCATCGAGCAAAACGCTCAAAGGGACAACAAGGTAGTCTTTTTCGGACTCATTGAAGGTCAGGTGAAAACAAGAATGGGTTATTTTGAGCAGCTCTGTGAAGAGAACTTCGTGGCATAGTTTGAGTTTTGCCAGTTCTTCAGGAGAGAGATCGATTGTACTGTGGTACTTGTGCACTTCAATGTTGAGCTGTTTGTCTTCTTCATACAGTGAAAATTTGGGAACCTGCAGAAGTGATAACAAAAGGGAAAAATAAAGCATGATTTAATAGTACATCAACCACTATGGTGGTCAAAAAGGAATTTAAAAGGAGAGAGAGAAGCAATAATGTTCAGAAGATATGTTATTTGACCAGACTCAACTTGATAGGCATTCAAAATCTTCACCTAGTTGATAAGATCTACATGTGGGAAAAGTGCCTCAGAGCAGGTATACTATTAGCCTCGATTCCAGGCCGAGTTGTTTCTAGCTAGGCCGACAACTAGGCCTGGTGTTAATTGTATCTGGGCGTGTATCTGGGTGTGGTTAGGAACCAAAACACAAGAAGCAGAGAGATTTGCAAGAACAACACACCTGTCGACAAGGGCCGGCAGTGTTGGTCCTACCTACTAGTTTGTAGTCCATCACAAAGGGCAGTGAGTGAAAGCAAGAGACTTGCTATACCATGTTGAAAACCATGGCAAAGACGTTTCTTCCTTCTGACTAGAGCTGGGCCTGTTCTGCAATGAGAGTGGGGCCTTCTTGTGAAGCAGACAAGTATACGTTAACCTGAATAACTTAAACTTGCAGTAGCTAGCTAGCTAGATAATCTATGGCTAGATTTCAGTTACTTCAGAGCATACACAGAGCTAAATTACGGTATTAAACTTATACGGTGAAGTATGACAGGAAACAAAGTGTGAAGATTCTCTGCTTTGGTTTCCGGTTCCTGCCACGCCCAGATACAATCAATACCAGGCTGTATTTTTCAACTTCGTTCTATTAAAAAAAATCAGCCTGGGACCGAGGCTAGTATACTATGAGACTTCGTACACCTGCTACCGTGTTCTAATTTATCAGACAGTAAAAAAATTATTTTGGAAATTGTCCGGGTATAATTGGAACAGATTTTTATAGAGCATGTGAAGTGTCCGGAATAATTAGAACATGCAAGCAGCTGCATGCGAGCTAGCTAAGTTTAATAGAACAGTGTGCGACTGAATAGTTGCGCTAGCTATTTAAAACTAGCTACTCAAAGCTATCTAACTGCAGCACTCTTGTCGTCTATGAATGTAACTCAACTTTTCAAGGTATTGTCTGAACAAATGTAATATTAAAGCACTGGAGTGTCCGTTGTATTAGAACAAAGAAAATTGCCCAAAAGAGTGTCCGGGGTAATTAGAAGTGTCCGGAAGATACACGGTGCTTAAACTGGCTTTAAGTAGATGGAGTAGCTAAACGCCCTCAATAGCTTCTACACACAGTAAGGTAAAGCTTTCATTGTTATTGGAGCAGAGACAATCAGGGGATGGGGGGGGGGATAATAAACAACACATTCAGTACATACACACGCACACAGACTCAATCAATACTGACCATCAAGTGGGGTAGTGGTTTTCTTGACAGGATGCCGAACGTGTTGGCAGGTGGTCCGAGATACTGATAGGGGGTAGTGATAACGTCAACCAGCTGGTTAACGAGGAAGATGTAGAGATGGTTGCCAGCTGGTGAGGTCTGGGGGAAACAGCCGGACAAGGAGGTGGCCACCTGAGTGGGAGGGGGCGGTATAGTGACAAGCCTTCATAGTTATGCAAATCTGTTTAAAATCCTATAGCCTGATAATTACCGTATTCTACAAGGTTATCGACAGAAAATTGCATTGCACTGTAATATAATTATAGGGATGTGCTAGGTGGTAGGTATCATAGGTTACGAAACAACCACAGATAATCAAACAAGTATCATGGCCAAATACAAGTGACTATGTACGTACGAGCGTGGGAGTTTTTCATTTGTCAGCTTACATATTTTGGTGCAAAAATTCCTACAATTGGAAGTGTACATTTATAAAGCACGTTTCCCAATAGCATACATAGTGTACTTACACACACTGTACATACTGTACAAGTACAACTAACCCAGCAACCCTCTCACTCACTCTATTGGGATAGTAGTCGTTCCTTCTCTCAGTCCCTGCATGAGTCACACTCTTGGCCGCTACCTTCTCCTCGTCCTCAAGGTCAGAGTCTATCTCCCTAGCAATCGATCGGAGGAGATCGTCCAACTCCCCCGCCTGATGGAGCCTTTTCACTACCTCCAGGGCTGCTGACTTCTCCGCTATACGTCTGGTAGGCATGGGGTAACCCTGAGAGGGGGAGGGGGTTGCCAATGAATACAAGTACAAGTATAGAATCAGATACGAATTATACTCAACTCTATTAAGTGATACTTACAGTGTAGTTGTGCATAAGTCAATCATACTCATATTAAGCAATTGTCGGAGCACAAAGAGGCATTATGTACATACTGTTATCATGTAAAGATGTACCATTGTATATAGCGTGCACTTGGTGTAAACTAAAGACAAGGCCAATAAATAATAAAACAAGCAGTCCCACTAGCATCCACCAACACACACCTCAATGGGGTCACGGAGGGGACAGCTCATGGGTAAGGTGATCTCACAGTGGAACAAAGGCTCCTCCTCCTTAGCTCCTGGGTTGATACGTCTGGTCCTGAAGAATGGTGTGAGGACTGTGTAGCGATCCTTAGGCAGCTTCTGACAATACCTGTATATCAAACAACAAGACCATCTTTGTAAACCATGTATCAATGAAAGAGCAGTTACAGCTGGAATAGTACTGTATTCCTCGCGCGGCTATATTCGCCTCGAGGCATAAACCAAACAGTGTTACAGTTAAAAATATACTAACTTTGAATATGCTACCAGAGGCTACAGTGTACAGCACTCACTTGTGTACTAGAGAGAGACTTGAAGCAATGGTAGCCACAGGTCCATCCTTTCCAAAAGGCATATACGGATCAACCACCTGCAACATTCTCTTAAGGATGCCGTCTTCATCTGGAACGTGTCGATCATGGCAAATAGATTTGAGTTCTCTCTCCAACGCTCGATAATCTCTCAGATCAGCGTACTGCTTCCCTCTGTCTTCATGGTTAATGAGCAATAAATATTTTGACACTTTGGCTCGTGCTCGACCTTTGGACTGAATGTAAGCTCTGAAGTTTTGAGGGAAATCGAATCGAACTACAGTATTGCATCGAGGAACATCAACACCTTCCTCCACCACACTAGTAGATACAAGCAAATTGATTTGCTCTTTCCGGAATCGATTGAGAACAGCTTCTTGTTTTTTGACACTCATTGTTGCTTCTTTGCGTAGATAGGTCCCTTTCTTACCGGCGTTATGCCCCACCACATAATCGCAATGAATGTGCTTCAAATCTGACTGAGTTTCTTTCAGATGGTTGATAAGTTTTGTGAGCATAGCCGCAGTCGTACGCCGTTCAACAAACACAATTCCAAGGAGTTTTCCCACATCAATTGAAGAAGTTGAACTCGAATTGCTGGCATCGAAATCTCCACTTACAACAGCCGAATCACCAAGAAAAAGAGCAAGCTTCTTGATCTTACTCGTGGTCGGGTACTTCTCGAACCGCTGGGCTTGCTTCAGTTTCTTTTCACTCTCTTTGATAAATATTTTGAGTCGAGTTCTCCCAAGATAGAGAAGACATTCTTCCCACTTGTTGGCAAAGTGGCCATTACATTCGCTGATTTCTTCTTCGATTGCTCGCAAGCCCTCCTTCGCAAAATGGTCGGCACACCAAACGCCGAGGTTGTCCAACAGATGCAGCAAATCATCGAGATACAACTTCACAAGGGAGTAGATGTCAGTCTCCTTTTCCTTTCGTTTGAAGCAGTCCAAAAACGCCACACAATCTCCCAAAATTTTTTTGAGCTCGGCAATATCTCTGTCACTGTCACTCGGGTCGTACAGAACCACCTCCTCCTCCGGATCTGTGGCATGTCTAGCCACATCCATTAAATCATTTGCCGTTTGCGATCGACAACAAAGTATCTTCTCAAGTTGGAGAATCTTGCTCTTTATGTCACCAGGGCGACACTTGCTAGGGATAAGAGAGGCGGTTAGTCCGAGCACCTGTGGTACTTCGTCCCCCGCCTCTAGGTGAGGTTTAAACAGCTTCATAATCTGGACATAGTCATGATTCTTGACTGCATGGTGACACTCGTCGAAAATTAAAAGATTGACTTTTTTTAGGGGTAGAACGCTGCTTTGGATGAGGTTCTTAAAGATGGTCATCGTCATGACTAGAACTTGATAGCTTTCAAATTCTGTTCGCCATCTGGAGCGGGTCCAAGAGTCGACGCCCATTTCACCCACGTAGCGTCCAACGTTGAAGCTGGTGTGTGTTTGGATGTAACTTGCTTGTTGGTTCACAAGAGGCACTAGATGGGTAAATGGGAAGTATATAATATCATCATAACGTTATAACATCAACTTTCAATTTTGTATGTAGGTGGTTTCACATTTAGTATTTACGGAAACTTCTCTTGGGTCCTAAGTTCCCATTAATATTATTAATAAGCACTCTGAGACAATATTAATACCTGTTGTCACTAAAAACACTGTCCTCTTGGCGTCTTCATCGCTGAAGGGAAGTAAGATGGTTGAACAGAGCTCCTTGATGAGCATTACAGCTATGAATGTCTTGCCAGCTCCCGTCCCAAGGTTGACTATTGTGTTCTCTTCAATGGCAGCATCTAGCAGCTCTAACTGGTAGCTCCTGGCACCATACCCATCAGAATCAGCAGAAGATTTCCTCTCAGGGTCGGGGCTAGGGGTGGAAGACATCTTCTTTCTTGGCTTTGGAACTGGCAGTGAGTTTGTAGCCATCTTTGTT
Organism: Halichondria panicea; assembly: GCF_963675165.1. NCBI lineage: Eukaryota > Metazoa > Porifera > Demospongiae > Suberitida > Halichondriidae > Halichondria > Halichondria panicea. The sequence continues at coordinate 1,173,422 of NC_087391.1, forward strand.
CTACATGTACGTAGAGGTCTAATAAGTGTACAAGAGAACCTTGCTCAAGGGCTAGATCTTGAGTACAGTATAAAAGATCCCCACTACAATCCTGGGAATACCCTAATTTGTCTCGATTACACGCCCCCTATGTAATAATATGATATTAGTAAAACCAGTAGGTTTTACATAGGATTGGCAGTGGGTTTGCCCGTGTTTAGCAATATTTCAATTATTTTGACTTGTGTTCAAACTGTTCTATCTCTGCAGGGAAAGGCCACATCAAGAAACTGGCTGAACAGATAGTTTATTTAGCCTTTTCTCTCTTTGTATCTCTCATTTCATAATCCATGAACATTTTAATGAATGAATATTTTCATTTTAAAAATTGCACTATTTCGACGTTTCACCGCTCTTTGTCTGACTGACTAAGTAAGTAAGTAAGTAAGTAAGTAAGTAAGTTTCTTGCCCAGCATTTACTCCAAGTACAGCCATCTCCAGGACATTCTGCACAGGGTTTCCAAACGACTACAACCTGGATTACAAAGCGCTTCTTCAGATTTGCGATTGCTTCCACGAGGCAGATGACCTCTCAGTCTCTATTTCTCTTACCTAGACAATTCCGCCATCTTTAATGACTCAGCAATTGCGTTGTGGCCAATAATAATAGATAGGCGTGGCTAATAAACCGTGCGCCTAAAATCAGTGCAGCAGTGCTTTTCCAGAGCCTGAGGTGTTCCTTTTCTTCACACTGTTCAGCTCTAGCTCCCTTTCTCTGACAGGCATGCTATATGCACTGGCTAGATATCATGCTCTTAAAATGGCTGTCATTTAATACTGATTCGCAAATTCAACATAATTATCAAGCAATAAATTATTACTCATTATACTATAATTATTAGTCCAGAGATATTCTAGAAGATATCTGATTAGTCCTGTCTTCTCTTCTTGTACTGCCTCTTGACGTTCCACTTATGCATGTCATGATACGTAAACTGTACTGAAAAAGAAAGGGAATCCGACTAGAAAAACATTTGCAATGTGAAAAATTGCTAGGATTGGCCAGGGGAACCACAAAAAAGCGTGGGAACAAGAAATCAGACGAGAGCATAACTCCAATCCGTTACAACGTCATGAACATGTACAATACATAGTATATTAAATAATAGACTGTGTTCCAGATCCACCTATCAGCTTCCATCCACCACATCATTCCATGCAGTCACCAGTACGGTCCGTGCATGTTACTACGCATGGATGGACTGTGTGTACCTGTGCTCAACACTGCATGTATTAGGAACATCAATTCATCACAAATCATCATGATTATGTGCCCCACATTCTAAAATGGATGTATAATAAATATATATAGGGATTGGTCATCACTCCACCAGTAAAAATTGCGTGGCATATTGGCTGGGAAAACATGGGAAAACTACCAGTATATACATGTGATTGACGTTGTAACGGATTGGAGTTATGCTCTCGTCTGATTTCTTGTTCCCACGCTTTTTTGTGGTTCCCCTGGCCAATCCTAGCAATTTTTCACATTGCAAATGTTTTTCTAGTCGGATTATCCTATGGATACTGAAGATTATCACGAGTAACTGCACGAGTGCCTGCAAGGCACAAGTGACAGTTACTAGGCACAGACGAGTGATAATCATCAGTATCCATGGGATAATGCATTTATTGCTTGGCAACAAAATGCAGGTTGAATCTGCGCATGCGCAACATGCGGTTGCTTTATCAACCAGAAGAATGCGTAGCAACAAAACCAGTTGAAGACAAGTTTAAGAGAAATAAAACAGCTAGAAAGACAAAGAAATAAGACTCTAGAACACCAAGAGAGCTTGCAGAAGGCTACTTAAAGAGTTTGTAGAGAACAGACAAGAAAAAAAGACAAGAAAAACGTTGACAACCAGCAACCCGTTTTTAAAAATGGATAGTTCTGAAGGATAAACAGCATGTGCTTGCTTTCTATCATGCTCCAGTGTATCAGAAGAGGAAACATGCACCGCTATAACTGAAGAAAAGTGTGACAATCGTTTTTGAAGCCAAAACGACTTTATACAAGCCTGAACAGGCTTATATGGTGGTGCAGTACACTTCTACATGTGCAATACTCCGGTCAAAGCACCCACTCCCAACACTGATGCCTGTTTGATGCATTAAATAACACTGACAACCTCCTGACCCTCAGCTTCACTGCAAAAAGAGCACAGAAGTGATACAGAGCACCAGAAAACAAGAAAAGAGACTGATAAACATTGCAATGCATGATTATCAGTACAGTGTGTAAACTATGTTTTTCTTGTGTTCTCTCACTGCTGAAAACGTTTTATTCCAAATAATAATCACTTCCTAGTGTGCAATAACAAGTGTGCAATAATACTTCCGGGTGTGCAATATGGAAAAATATCTGCACAGTCGGTGATGAGTCGCTTCCTGTGCAATTTGAATGTAAAACGCTGATGTCAGCACTTATTAAAAAGCTGATGTCCTATCGATGGAGGAGTTGGATCTGAAAAGATATCTTGTTTCAGAGGTAACTTAAGTCAGTATACCAGAGCCAGTAAGTACGTACAGTACATGTGCTGCAACAGGAACTGATTGTATACTATACAGGCCCCTCCTACTGTGTACTACATTCCAAACTTTGTATCCCAGGTAGAAGGGAAATTACTATGGGATAAGGTGAGTCCCACTGCTTTCCATAACTTCATCACACTGCAGTCATTATTAGGTGTATTCAGCTCCCTGCTCCAAGTGGACACAGCTGTCTAGAAGGAGACTTCAGAACTGGGGTGGAACTCCTCACCCAAAGGGAATGATGGTGGAACCCCTTCCACAGGTACGGAGATCTAATCCCATACTCCCACGTTCCCCTTTGTAATGGTTGAGTTATTTCTTGCCAATTTTGTATATAGTGGCTAGAGGACCGCGGTAGACGAATAGCATCATTGGGTGTGTTCGAAGACAAGGTACCCAATCATGTTTTAGTGAATGAGTACACTCCTGGACAAGGAATAATGGTGAGCATTATTTTAGTGCATGCTGTTATTACTTACTTGACCTTTAACCTTTGCTTCCCCAGCCCCATCAAGATGGCCCACTGTACTATCCCACAGTGAGCACTATCAGTCTCGGCTCACACACACTGCTCGACTTTTATCGACCTGTCCCCGACTCTACCAAAGTGAGTTACATTCTTCATACGCACAATATGATACACGCTAACCAAGTATTGTAACTAGTGTATAGCATGTCAGTAACATGTCATTTATGGCCTGTGTATGCCTCAAATCTCGTCCATTAAAGTCATGTACAATGTATTCAAGTGTATAATACTAGTTTTTTTTCTCCTTGCAGGATGGGGACGCATCTTTAGAGTCTCGATATTTCCTCTCTGTTCTCCTGGAGCCGAACAGTCTACTGATTCTAAAAGATGCTATGTATCAGACATTTCTTCATGGAATTGCAGAGACCAAAGAAGATGTGGTGTCAGACAAGATTTGTAACTTATCTCATCTCAGTAAGCCTGTCAACATTGGGGACCACCTGAACAGATCTACTAGAGTGTCTCTCACCATCAGATTTGTACCTAAAACTCTGAAACTAAAACTCAAGTTTTGAATGTATCTCTGTACAAATCCCAATCTTTGTGTGGTTGTGTGTATTTTTTGAAAAAGTCAACTCAACAAAGAATTAAATTGCAGTGCACCCAGAGAAGTGCATTGTTAGCTAACCAACAAAATGGATGACAGTTTGGGACTCGGCTCTTGGAGTGTTGTTTCAGAGAAAAACTTCAATGAGAAGTACACTCCACTCCACTCCCTCCCGGCCCACTCCCTCCACAGCAATTAAATTAAGTCAAGTATATTTCTGAACTTCACACATAAAGTACATGAGATATGCATTGACTTGTGTCTACGACCATACCACGTTGAAAACACCGGTTCTGCTTTGATCTACTTCCCAAAATATAATTGTCCAGTCATAATTTACTCACCTTCCCCAGCCATAGACACAGGTACGTAGCTCATACCATAGATAGTAACTATGCTCATACACAATACAAGGACACTCATTCTCAGCAGTATGTAGACTACATTGTAGTATCTGAATACCCAGTAACTATCTCGTTTGTTCAGCTATTTGTTCATGATCTATATCTGGAGACCAGTAAACTGCACTGGTAAAGTTTACTACCGTACATGTATAATGTACTTTGCAATAGAACAAACCAAATGGAGTGTTTGCTTTATGTCATTGTGTGGGTGTGTATTGAAGGGGGAGGGGCCTTCAATATGTTTCCAACATTAACATGTGTCAGTCCACTCTTCAATCTATGGTCAGTCTGAGCTAGCTATGTTTTATACTCTGTCACTAGCACTGAATACAGCATTGTATCATCATGCTGCAAGAGCTTTTGCTGCTGCTGCAGTGAGGCCAGCTTCCACTGTGCCCCTGTCTGTGATGACTGTGAATTCTCTGTCAGGAGAAGTGGAGATGACTAGGAGCTCCCTTCGGACGATTATCCATCAACTGGAAGACGATACCCCAAGAGCTTTGAGTGTACGTAATACCGTGCTTTGAAATTTGAGAGTAGCTACAATTATGTAAAATATTATTTTCTTCCAGACTATTGGTCTCCTGAAGCATGCCATTGAGGGCCGTGTGCTGTGCAAAATCCACATCAATGGCTGGCCATCATTTAATACTATCATCTGTGAGGTGATCTACCCAAGAGCCTCTGAGGTACAAGTGTAATTGTTATAATGCGACTAAGAGTACGTTCAGATATTTATATAGGTGGCTGATATATTGTGTTATTCAAGAGGCTCTGGAGAGGATGTTCTTCAACTCATTCTCTCTAACAACCTCATCTCATGGGGAAGGAGACAACAAATTTATTGTGTGTGGGAATGCATATTATTACTGACTATCCTGCCGATACCCATAGCTCTGTTTACAACCCCCGGCCCTAGCACAGATATAATATATAGTTAGGCATGAATTGTGATCCTGCAGACCTTGAGAGCAAGTTCAGTGATTATTTGAGTGAGAATCTGTTGGACCCGTCCACTGGAGGGAGAGTGCTCAAACCCTCCAAGGAATATGTGTCTGCATATTTCCCTAAAGGCTCGCAAATAAAAGAAATGTAAGTTCAGGTAACAGTGTCCGATTGACTTAATTGTGCACACAAAAATTCTCCAGACCATGCCCTGATGGATTTGTACTGGGTCACCTCAACTCACGGCACATTCCTTTACTTGCCAAACACTGGGGAAAATTTCACGGCTGGACATCAAGCCCCTACTATATATCAAAACTCATTTTGGACTTTGAGACCATAGCTCTCTATTCAGTGAATGATCTAGACATCCCAGTTGCCTGGATATTGCAAAATCCGTTTGGACGCCCGAGTAGCATATACATTACAGAAGAATATCGCGGCATGAACTTGGGGACACTCCTAACTGTGGAAATGTTTAAAGCTGTCACATCACAAGGATTGATACCAGAGACATTCACGGAGCTGGGAAACAATTTTAGAAATATCACAGCCAAACTTGGAGGTATTGAGTCAGACTACACACTCAAGTGGTTGCTACTGGAACATTAATCCTAAATTCAAAGTAAAATTTAAATGCTCATTTCCTTAATCCTTTAAAATTCCCATGCATGTGTTATTGAAATCCAAATTTTAGCTGACAGCTATCAATGGCGGAAATATGCACTAACTATAGGGAGGGGGGGGGGCAGTTTCTTAGTCTTTTCATAGCTTCAATCTATGGTCTTTTGAACAGAGTATCTCTCACCATCAGATTTGTACGAAACTAAGTTTTGAATGTATCTCTGCATGTGCAAAATCCCAATCTTATTTAGTAGCCTCTTGTTGTGTGATAAAAGAATTTCAACAAGCAGAATCAACCCAGAATCTTGAGAATGCATTCAGTGCACCCAGAGAAGCGCATTTTTACCAAAACAAAATGGATGACAGTTTGGGAGTCACTTGGAGTGTTGTTCCAGAGAAAAACTTCAATGCTTTGATTGAGCAGTTCAAAGGAAAATGTCACAGCTGGGTAAGGCCCTTACTATTAATTGTAGATCTACAATGGAACCTCTTATAATATAGAAACCAATGGGGGAAAAGTTTGGCCCCTTTGCCTTTGGAGGAGTTGCTTTGTACGCAAACTATTCATTTGGGACCTAGGTGTCTGGTCGTTATAATTATTGTAGTTGGCCTGGCCCTTATTCATGCAGGGGTGTAATGGTGGCCGTTACGAGGGGTGCATGTCTATACATGATATCTTTCTTGGAAAGTATTTTTCTGAATTCGGACTCTAGTGCTCTACAGGTTGTGATGCTGTCTACTGTGCAACGGATAAAATCTGGAGCTGTAGAAGGGAACATTTTCACCAATGGCTGGCCGAAGTTCTCATCTCTTGTTCTTCAATGTAGATCAAAAGAACTGGTAAATAGATCGATTTATAATTATGTTGGGATTTATTCACTGTTGTACAGGTAGTGCTGGACTGTTATGTCCTAGTTGAGCCAGACAGAAGTATTATAGAGTCTTTTGCAGAACAATTACACAAGATAATAAGATCAGAAGAACGACTTTATTGGATATTTGGTATGTATAAATTTGACCGACAACCATGCAACAATGATATCATCTTCTTGTATGTCCCCAGCTAATGCAGGGCTCGCTAAAGACCTCCAGCCACTGTTGCAGCTGAAAGCTACCCAGCCTGGTCTGGCTACCCCTAGCTATTGTGTGGATGTGTTAGCAGATCTGATCTTCTACTATATTCCTGTCACTGATGTGAGCACGTTCACAAAAGAAGAGCCTCTGTAAGTTAACGTTTAATAGTTATGATCATAATTATGCTAGTTCAATTGCAGGCTTGTCCCAGACGATTATGTATTGAGAAAACTTGAAGATCGACATTTAGAAGTTGTCTCCACTGTATGGGAGTACCCGGTATGTGGTGGAATAATTCCATTTCTTACAGACCTCGTTAAGCTCTATCACAGTGTGGGTGTGTTTACGCGGCTACCCTCTGGTATCATCAGTGAAACACCAATTGGCTGGTGCTTGCAATACCCTAATGGAGAAGTGGGTAGTCTGTATGTTGTTGAAGAGTACCGAAGGAAAGGACTGGCCAAGATCATGGTGCAGCACATGTGCAAGCTAGTCGTTGAAGACGGAGAGATTCCTTTTATTTCTGCAGAAAAGAATAATTTTAAGCCCATTTCTCTTTTTTTGAATGTGGGTTTTGTTGAGTTAGGCAATTGTGTTAATTTATTCTGCATGTAGATTTTGCATGTAGATTTTTGTTTCTCCATTAAATTTTTTGTTGATATAATTATAAACATTGTCTTGTGCAGTATTTTGCTTCATGGTTGTAGTACAGTCTGGAAGCCAGACCTTTTCTCAGAGGGGGGAGGGGGAAGAGAAGAAAAGGTCTGGAGACTGCAGATCCTGGCTCTACTTGATTTTGCCCCCCAGCTGTTAAGTCTGGCCCAGACTATCAGTGTCTGCAAAACTAGGGGGTGGGGCTGGCCTATAATTATTGGTCCATGTGGTGCCACCTTTGACCTTTGTTTTTTTAATAGAGGATCGATCAGGAGCTAGCTAGCTGTAGGATTTCCATGCAATGTAGCCAGCCACCATGTCCACTATATGCCATGTGTGTGGAGGTACTGATATCGAGTATGACCAGGCCAGAGGAGATGCCGTGTGCACTAGCTGTGGCTCTGTGCTGGAGGACAACATCATTGTCTCTGAGGTGACATTTGCTGAGTCCACTGGAGGAGGGTCCTCTGTCATTGGACAGTTTGTCTCCGCTGAGCGTGAGTCACACAAGTCATCTTGGGTGTGGAATGAGTAGTAGTCAAGTGGGTATGCGTGTTTGGGCACCATAATTATGTGGTCATTAATGAGGGGCTTCTCACATGCATGTACGTACCTCTTTCCGTACCGTGGTATCGACACCCCACACTTGTTAGGGCAGGAGACAGAAACATCCTCACGCTCTGACTTGTGAACCTGTGGTCTCAACAAAGTATGCATTGTACAGTTCCACCTTGACTATTTAGTGTTGGAGTCTTGTAGTGTTTCGGCTAAGTGATAGCCCCTTGCCCCTTGTAATGGGGAAATCCCTAGCTAGGGTCTGACTTAGCTGTACCACCTCTCGTACTGGGGAAACCCCTACATGTAGCTAAGGCCCAGCTCTAATCATGCATTACCTACAGTCTCTATGCAAGCATTAACTAGTGCTTATTGCACGCGTCAGTTGCATTATTTTCCCTCTTGTTCAGACTCCAAGAGTCATGTGAGTGGGGGTGGGTTTCATCATGGAATGGGCCGGGACTCCAGAGAGATCACACTCCAGAATGGTGAGTCACTTCTAAAGTTCATCTCAGCATTGGGTCAAACATAGACAGGTGATATTGTTTTAACACACATGTACATTACTTATTAACTACCTGTTATTTGCTTGTCGCTGTAGCCAAGAGAAGGATAATGGACCTGGGTCAGCGTTTGAGACTGAACCAGCACTGTATAGACTCGGCCTTCATGTTCTTCAAGATGGCTCTACAGATGAACCTCACCCGGGGGAGGAAGTCCAATATTATCGACACAGCCTGTTTATATCTGGTCTGCAGGAGCGAGGGCACTCCACGTATCCACACCCACACACCTCACACACATACACACAATGCACGAATGTAAACATGTTAATTATGTATACATGTAGTTTGCTTAGATGCTTAATCAGCGAAAACCACGAACATTTATACCCTCGAAATATACCCGCTATACCATATTTATGTTTCTTAACTGTTCATCAGATCTTCTCTTAGACTTCAGTGATGTTTTGCAGGTAAACAGTTGCTCTCAAGGTCTAAATTACCTGTGTGCAGTAACCATAGTTACTATCCCGTACAGATCAATGTGTATGCTCTGGGAAGAGCCTTTCTCAAATTGTCCAACGCTTTACACATCAACCCTCCAGCGATCGGTGAGCACTATAAGTAGTGAAATAATTTGCATCAATCTGCACATTTATTATTGAAATGTATGTGTTTTTGTTTTGGTCACATACTGTAATAATACATTTGAGAAAATTATGGCCCGTTCCAAATTCGAAATTTCTGAACGAGAACTCTAGGAGTAGTTACAGAGCCAACTCTAGTACTTTCTAAATGAAGGAGACTTAGCGTTAAATAGAACAGCCATAACTTTAGTTCCGTTGGTTCAATTAATGTTATTTTCTGAAAGCTTAGAGAAAGACCTTTCATATGATGTGTTAAAATCAAAAGTCTAGGCTGTATGCACGTACATGTACATGTATATATACTAATACCATAAACTTTTTAGTATAATCACGATACTTATTATGAATACACCTGTATACTATAACTCCGCCCATTTCCATCCAGATCCGTGTTTATACATCCACCGGTTTGCCCACAAGCTGGAGTTGGGTGACAAGACTCACGAGGTCTCCATGACGGCCCTTCGACTGGTCGCCCGGATGAAGAGGGACTGGATCCATCACGGCAGAAGACCCTCAGGGCTCTGTGGAGCAGGTGGGTTGATTAAATCATTGTGTAGTTTCAACTAGCTGCTTTTGCCTGTCTATACATGTAACTCAATTTCAGTGCTAAAGCATGCTTTTAGAATACACTCGATCTGTCTTCAGTTTTCTCAAAGCTATATACTACAGGTCGAGTATGTCCTACTTGAGCCAAGAGAAGGTAGAACTGTACAGTCTCCTTGAGCAAGAACTTTGTATACTCCTCAATCCACCTACCTAGAGATAGAGAGGATACTGTTTTCTGTTTGCCTAGTTATAATAATTATGCAATTGTTTCCATATCAACCAGCTTTGTTGGTTGCCTCTCGTCTTCACAACTTCAGTCGTAGTGTGCGTGAGGTTGCCAAGGTGGTGAAGCTCTCGGAGGGTACCGTTCGCAAGAGACTGGGGGATTTCCGAGATACGCCTTCCAGTCGTCTCACGATTGACGAGTTCCTCAAGGTTGACCTAGAGCAAGAACATGACCCACCCAGTTACCTGGAGGCCAAGAAGAAAGCTAAAGTGTGTTTTATAATATAAAATAACCATTATCCCCAACGGCTAGTAAAATTTTTTTAGTTAATTATGGTCGAGACATGGAGAGGAAGCTTCGTATACTCAGAGCTAGCTGAAAATAGTGTGATTTAGATAGGAAATCTTTAAATGAATGGGTTTGAACTTTGGACCTTTTAAGAGCAAGCTGTACATTTATAATGTACTTTCGTATTGCAAGTGAAATACCTTGATTTTGATATTTCTTGTTTGTACAGGCTGGTGTTGAGACGAAGGCCCACCCTCTAGCCAACAATCTGAAGAGTGTGGGGGCGGCAAACACTCCGACTTGTGATTCTAGTGACTCTAGTGACTCTGATGACTCTGTTGGAAGGCGTGAGGGAAGTGAGGGAAGTGAGGAGAGTGTGGGTGGGGGAACTGATGACGATGAGGAGGGGGGCGGTTTCAGCGGCATACGGATGGAATCGGTGAAGGATATTATCGCCAAAGCAAGATATGTCGAGTCGTATCTTCGAGGAGGAACAGATGCGGACGTGGGGGAGAATTTGGAGGAGCTGGCCCAAATGGTTGATGATGACCAAGAGCCTAAAGATGAGGAAGGTACGTGTAGAGTGTGTTTATGATTGTGTGATTTTTTATGTGCCTTCGTATAGAAGTGGTAGATGTTCCGCTGACTGTGGATGAATCGTTGGATGATTTGGATGACAACGAACTTGACGAGGTTATCATCGTACACAATCAGTTATTTAAGTGTATAGCGTGTGTACATGTAATTAACCCCCCACGGGGCGCATATGTACATACTTGTCTGATTCATGCAGATGATTCTGTCTCAAGAAGAGGTTGAGATTAAGAGCAAGCTGTGGTTAGCTGAGAATGGAGACTTCCTCGAGGAGCAGAAGTGTAAGTGTTCACAGCTCTGTTGTGTTCTCTCTCTAAGCCTGGCTTTGTTTCTCTGGTACAGTGAGAAGACAGAGGGTGCAGCAAGAAAAGGTTGAGAAGGATAAACAAAAGAAAGTGAGTGTGCACTGACTATAATTCTGTTTAAAAAATGGAAGTTGTTGACATAGTTTGATTGATTCACACATTCTGTAGAGACACTTCAAGCCACGGAAACCAAAAGCGTCTCATTCGGGACTGGCCTCTACAGCTGGGGAAGCTATCGAGAGGATGTTGGTGGAGAAGAGAATATCCTCCAAAATCAACTACGATGTGCTCAAGGACCTAGCTGACGGGTTCGGCTCCTCTGCCAGCGAGATCAATAACCTTACTAACTCATCCTCACAGCCAGTACCACAGGAAGATGACGTTAAAGACGGTGTATTACCACCCATCACTCGGACACCACTGGTTGCTAGGGGAAGGCTGCCTTCACTGAGTGCCAGGAAGAGGACGTTTTCTACTCTTGAGGCATCACCAACTATGGAACCAAAGTATGGCACATTTTTGTGTGTTATTTCGCTGCTGAAATTGCCAATTTTTGGTGCTATAATATAATTTATAGGTGTTTCATTTCGCTGCTATGTATGTTGAAGTGCTATTTTGATATTTGTAATGTTATGACTTGTGTGTTGTTCTCAGGCTGCCAAGGTTACAAGGCTCTAAGGTGAGTTTCTCAATCTTCGTTGTATGTGTGCTTTATGCACCTATCAATGCAAATCCCCACCCCTCCCCCCCTCCCGGGATAGGGTGGGGATTTGCAAACCCCCCTCTCCAGGGGGGTAGTTTTCAGTACAAATGCACTACTAAAGCACTACAAATACCCCTCCCCCAACCCACGGGATTTGACACAGTCACAAAGAATAAACAACATAGCACATAATTATGGAGTACACTCTGTATACAATAGTAAGTCTGTGGTTCTGCTTCAACTCAGTTCAATGAAACCACTGCTCCAGCAATCACAAGTGATCCAGCTTTCTATACTGGCTGTTTGTTCCTGCCAAAGAGCTACACATGCCAGTGGGAGGTTTATAAAAAAGAACTAGAAGTTAAAATTATAGTATACTGACTTGTGGCTGCTGAGTATACAAACTTACAAAATCCCCACCCCAGGGGAAGCAATTTTAATACAAATGACTTACAAATCCCCACCCTATCCCGGGAGGGAGGGGGGGTGGGGGTTTGCATTGATAGGTGCATTAGTTGTCAGTTAAATGTGCAAACAAATTTTTTTATCACATTTAATTTGCATGTAGCTGTTTGCTTGTAATGTATTACAGGAGAGACAGAGAGCCCTGCCTATTTACAAGCCCACCCTTGAACCACGGTCAGAGCACGCTGAAGACCTCCTCCCTCCTGTGATAGACTCATCCCTGGACAAACTAACTACATGTGAGGGTGTGAGAGAGGTGGTGGTGGAGGAGAGTGGGCCAGTACAGTACGATGAGGAGGGGCTAGACGACGGGGAGATGGAGGAGCTGGCGTACGAGGACGACCCTTTATTACAGAGCGATTATGAGGATGAAGGTGGGTGGAGCAAAACACATAAAATACTGTGTCTGAACATTATGTTATAACTTTTGATTCCTGTACCTGCTTGTTTTTAAGTGTGTCTATACATGCAATTTTCTTGTCTTAACTTAATGCAGGTAACTATTTTGACGAATAGGATTTCTGGTTATAGCTGATGCAGCAATTATTTGGAACCAAGTCCTACACCTTCCGAATATATAGTGTACCGATATCGATTTTGTGTATATATATATATGACATGGCCCAATCAGTTTTCAATTCATCTTTTGTACAAAATTCCACGGTAGGTAATTCTCATCAAATGATTTTGTTTATATATACAATTTATTGCGATGTTCTCCTGCAGTCATGTGAAGACCATGCATGCTACTGAAATAATTACCTATATACAAAAATATTGGTATAATGAGAAAACTGCATGTCCTTAATATGAGTCACTTCTTCATTAGGAGTACAATCTTCCACGAGTAACGGCTCAGTTCCCAGACTGGAAAGTGTACGTCGTCTCCTTCTTTCACACTAAAGAATTCCATTGTGTCCTTTACGTCAATCTCTTGCAACAACGTCAGGGGCTTGAAAGAGCCTTCGCTGTACATTAAACGAACCTTGTCTTCAGTGACGGCATACGGTATGCTTGGGTGCTCTGAGTGAATGTAGTCAAAGAACGAGAAGATGATTCGGCCACCCGGTTTCAAAAATGAGGTGATGATCTTGGCGTAAGAATTTGTTTGCATTCCACACAACCAATACTGCCGTGGTTAATAACCAGATCAAAACTTCCAGCCAGCCGATTAAACAGAAGAATGTCGCAACAATACAGAGTGATATCCTTATTTTTAGCACTGTACACAGTGACATCTTTGTCCTCTTTCTTGACATAGGCCAGGCCATGTTCCTCGAAGAACGGCACTATAGCCAACTCTGCCCATTCAATGCCAACCATTTTGTGTCCTTTATCAACAAGAGACAGCAACAATCCTGTTTTCCCACACATGGGGAGCAGTATGTTGAGCTTTGAGGCCTCGTCAAGACGTTCAAAATTCTTCATCAGCATCCCATCCACTTTGGTGCTAGTCCATTTATCTTTGCCTTCCTTGTATTCGTAGTTCCAGAAATCAGGGGAAAGACAGGTCATTATGACCATATATATATTGTCTGCATGTACAATACTTTGACCTTTGATCTTCACTAAATAACCACAGCAGATATTATATGTGTGGTTATTTAGTGAGATTGCTGGTATATGCAATCTGGAATTTTAATTGACCAATGATCACCAATGGTGCCAAATATATTAAACTGGGATTTGACTCCTATAAATATTTTTACACCATTAGTCTACTCTTTTAGTAGTAGAGTTTGCAGTTTCCTTTAATACTGTGAGAATATACCAAGTAAAAAATGTTTTATTGTCTGCATGGTTGCAAGAGCAAGAAGAACCCATGATCCATGCATGGTCGAGCTCTCCATAATTGTTGTAAGCTTTGGCGAGGCCACGTCACCGAGGTATCAACACTGCTAATTCATTTTCCGTATTAGTCTATCAGATAAAAAACTCCTGCATCGATATCGGTATTTATGACATGACCCAATCAGTTTTTAATTTATCTTTTGTATATCCCACATACATGCATGCAACTATAATTATTATGGTACAAAAATACATGTATAAAAAAACTGATAATTATATAGTTCGAGTCACTTTTTTGTTAGGAGTACAATCTTCCACGAGTAACGGCTCAGTTCCCAGAGTGGAAAGTGTACATCGTCTTCTTCTTTCACACTAAATAATTCCATTGCTTCCTTTACGTCAATCTCTTGCAACAATGTCAGGGGCTTGAAAGAGTCTTCGCTGTACATTAAACGAACCTCGTCTTCAGTGACGGCATACGGTATGCTTGGGTGCTCTGAGTGAATGTAGTCAAAGAACGAGAAGATGATTCGGCCACCTGGTTTCAAAAATGAGGTGATGATCTTGGCGTAAGAACTTCGTTTTTCTTGTTTGCATTCCACGCAACCAATACTGCCGTGGTCAATAACCAGATCAAAACTTCCAGCCAGACGATTAAACAGAAGAATGTCACAACAATACAGAGTGATATCCTTATTTTTAGCACTGTACACAGTGACATCTTTGTCCTCTTTCTTGACATACGCCAGGCCATGTTCCTCGAAGAACTGCACTATAGCCAACTCTGCCCATTCAATACCAACCACTTTGTGTCCTTTATCAGCAAGAGAGAGCAACAATCCTGTTTTCCCACACATGGGGAGCAGTATGTTGAGCTTTGAGGCCTCGTGAAGATGTTCAAAGTTTTTTAAGATTGTTCCATCCACTGTGGTACTAGTCCATTCATCTTTGCCCTCCTTGTATTGGTAGTTCCAGAAGTTAGGGGAAAGAGTGGTCATTACGTTGATCAGATACAGTTTCTAACTGAGAGATTTGGGACTTTGTAGCATGTTTCGTACATAATGTAAAACAGGAAATTGCACTCATTTATCATACTTTTTAACACCTCGGGAAGGTACCAAAATTTTTTTACGGTAATTATCATGTGTTCAATGTAAACTAACGTGACAGCATAATTATGAGTGCATGTGATAATATTAATTATTGTATCAGTGATGTTGGCTAGATTTGCTCTCACTGTTCGTATGGTTCTTGATTAATGAGAGTCTTTCTGAGATGACTGAGCTGGCTTGTCCTAGATCGTGCTGCCAGTGTGTACGCCATGTATGTGTGTGTGTGTGTGTGTGTGTGTGTGTGTGTGTGTGTGTGTGTGTGTGTGTGTGTGTGTGTGTGTGTGTGAATTGTGATAACAGAAAGCTAATGTACTTTAGTCTATAGATGTATATAATTATACCCAATTTCCGGGGGGGGGGGGGGGGGGGGGCAAAATATTCGTGGTTTTTGTGGTTAAAACTGGACCACGAATATTTTACCCACGAATGAAGCGACCTTGCCTACCTTTACCTGCAGTGCAAGCAGCAACCACAAAAATAAGATCCATAAACTGACTATACTGACTATAAATATTGCTCAACAACAAATATTTTCCCGCCCGAAAATTACCCGCTATATATACACGGTATAACCAAAGTTAATGGGCACGTAGCTAGGCGGTATATATGGTAGACTATGTATGCTCACATTGTTACAGACAACCTGTAAAATACACTAGCTGAAACAGCTCTGCAACTACTCTTGCAAGATACATACATGAATAATTGAGTTATGTCGTACCTTAAATGGTGCTGCAAATGCTCACGGTGATATTATAACGATTATACCCAGGTATACTTAATCCATGCATGCATGCACTGCTTGTACCTGTAATATATGCACTCCGCCCATTGAGAGGGCAACCAGTTCCGAGAGTCCGTCGTGGGTCATGTCACCGTACCACACACAGTGGATGGGATGGGCAAAGCCTCTCTGCCACACCAGATTGAAGCACGGGGAAGAGGAAGTCTGATCAACACTGTGCTTGTACACCAACAGCTTCTACAAGTTAATGACGAGCACACAGTGGGGTAAATTATGAGCTAGTTGACTGTCCCGTTTGCATGATACTACACAGGAAAAATTTTTAACCAGGAAACCTCAATAAAAACCATAATTTGTAGATCACAACACAATGCCAAATATTGTGTTCATGCTGAGTCCACCTCTTAAACAAAGTCAGCCCTCACCTTTATAGCAACCATGCACCTTAATGTATTAAGTCATCCACCCTCACCTTTCCGTAGGTTCCCAGCACAAGTTCGTTGCTGCCGTCCCACGTAAGGTCCCCCACAGTGGCACACAAGACACTATCGTGGGCGTGAGAGGAGGGGAGGATCTGCGAGTGTTCGAAACCTCGCTCCAACACGTTCATGAACACCACACCCAACTCAATGGCCGAGCACACCAGGAGGTGATAGTCATTCAGATCTGAAGGGTCCGCTGTGTGTGTGACAAGTGATGACTGTATAGTTACGATTGTGTAAACGTGTATATACTACCGTATAGCATGACATTTTCGTTGTTTACGTGAGTTAGCAATCCTACATGAAAATTATTCCGTGAAAATTGTTTTTAAAATTATCTGCTATAACATGCAAAGATTGAAGGCGTGGCCTGGGAGTGTTCCGGTAGGCATGCAGTCAACCCACAAATTATTCAACAAAATGCTTTTAAAAGGCCATTCCTTAAGTGCCTCGAAAATTTAGCGCTATACGGTATGGCTGCATATAGTTACAACAATACCACATACAACACATACAGGCATAGATGAAGTAAGTATACTTAAAAATACCCACAAGCTATGCACAGTGTTAGTACGATCATACGAGTAGTACCTGACGAGTGTAGAGTGAAAAGCTTGACGGAGGTGATGGGGCCATCGATCATCCTTGTGTCCCAGCTCTTTAGCACAGCTGCATGTATGGAACATACCTAATACGTATAGCTCTGAGATCAAAAGAGTCGATTATTGTCCACATCCCAAACACAATAACACAAACCCGTTTATTAAGGTTTACAGAACTAACTGTTAGTAAAGAGGTCAGTGAAGGAGCACTTGCAATACCCGGCCTGACAGCCGAGGGCAGTTATCCTCTGATGACCCACCACCTTCAGACACATGTACGTCACACTACTAGGCAGGTCCACCAGCTCTGGGAACAACTCCTCCAACCCCTCCTCTTGAAACACTAGCTAGAAAGGTGGGTATGAATTCGCACATGCAGTGAATCAATGTATCTCATCTGTGTGTGTTAAACAAACAAAAATATCGTAAACTTTTCATGGACAGATTACATCAGTATTGTGACTTTTAATGGAATTACACACCGTATAAATAGATACTCTAACCTGATCCCGAGCTTCTCCGTCGTTCTCAGCAAGTCTTGCTTCTCTGTACAAGTGCACTGTGAGGTCGTCTCCCGGCAACAAGAATACATTCTCCCAGCCCCCATCCATCAATATCCTGCATGCAGACATGGAAAAATGATATTTAACTTGTGCGAAATAATGTTAAACAAGGAAGTGAACAAGGAGCATTATAACCCTGGTCCATTTCAGCTGATTAGGAGTTACACGATGAATTCGAATGACAAATAGGAGTAAATGACAACTAGTACTGAAAATAGCAAGAATGTATAATTTACACTTTAATAATGACAAACATAAATCAAGAATCAATGTAGAACTAAAAAATGGATTCTCTGAACTATATAGTGACTACAATGGCAGTGCCATTCAAGAGTTTCCGTACTGCATGGCAACCACTCATATAGCTATTGACATTATCATCCACTTTGCAGTAATGCTCCCATCAACTCTATTCTGGAATCTCACTGTCTTCACAGCCCTGATCAAGAGCAAACTCAGCAACAAGCCTCTAACAGTGCTCTACAGTTCCTTGCTATTGGTGCTTTGTATGGACAAGATTGCTCAAGCTATTGCAACGGCAACCATTTCACCAGACATTCTCAGATTTTGTATATGTGACATAACGAGTTCATTCTCTATTCTTTCACTACATTCTCCACTGCTTTTCTGTACTGCTAATCACTTGCCAGAGGGAAGAAACAATGGAACATGCAGCTATGGAAGGATCATCCCTAGCTTGCATCGGAATATGTGAATATTTTAGCTGGAATGTTCTGGTATGTATAGTGATATTTCTTCAGCAAATCCTTCTGCCAGCGTCACCAAATCCTTGCCAGCCGTACAGATAGTATAATATAGAATAGTATAAATCAGAGTTGGAAGCCGAAAACATAAACTTTGGCATTCTCTTAGGCATCTATTTATGTCTACACTGATGCCCAGTTCTATCATGGTCATAGTAACGTCAGTTTGGTCTGTGCAGCTATTTAAGAAAATGTCTATCCAGCAAAAAATCCAAGACTACAATACCTTGAACAAAAAACTTCTCTTTATGCCCATTTTGATGATGATTCTAATCGTATGCAATGGAGTAATTGGTTTTCTGATGGGCATTGCAATTTCAGAAGTGATGAAGCTAGCGGGAGTGGAAGATTACCTTGGAAACTGGGCCTATTTTGGCGATAGCATGTCTAATGTTTTTATCAGCTGTCTACATGGAGGTCCTATCCAATCGCACTGCTCTATTTCAACACCAAGCTAAAAAAAAACTGGACGAGATATTTGCTAGAAGGTCAAACAGAGTGGACCCAGAAATCGTCACAGTGCATGCAATGAGGATATTTTAACACTATATAATTATAGTATAGTATATTGATGGAAACTAACTGATTGTATATACCGTATAGCGGGTAATTTTCGGGGGACAAAATATTCGTGGTTCAGCAATATTGAGACATTTCGTGGGTAATATTTTCGTGCTTGGAGCTTGCACTGCAGGTAAAGGTAGGCAAGGTCGCTTCATTCGTAGGTAAAATATTCGTGGTCAGACCTCCAACAACGAAAACCACGAATATTTGCCCCACGAAAATTACACGCTATACGGACACAACAGACACAGCAATAGTCATGCAGGTGTCATGCATGCTGTAAAGTAGACATAATTTGTTGTTATTGTTCAGCATTTAATTAAGGTATAACGTCATATAGGTATGAAATTTAACTTGGTGATAATTACATCTGAAATTCATCAGTTAATGATGAATACTTTGGAGTATTTAAGACAACTACCATACTGAGAATGTAACGATCAAACATAAATCAAGAATCAAAGGAGGCTCAAGAAAATGAATTCTCTATATGACAGACATAATGGAAACCACTCATAGCTATCGAGATTTTCATTCAGTTTGCAGTACTATATACTCCCATCAACTCTATTCTGGAATCTCACTGTCTTCACAGCCCTGATCAAGAGCAAACTCAGCAACAATTAAGCCTCTAACAGTTCCTCTCTAACAGTTCCTTGCTATTGATGCTTATAGTAGGTAGACAAAATTCTTGCAGCTATAATTATTATGACGGCAACCATGCAGACATGCTCAGTTTTTGCATATGTGACATTCTTTTCTATTTTCTTTCACTGTATTCTCCACTCCTTTTTCTGTACTGATCACTTGCCAGAGCTTGCTACAGCTACAAATCATCCGAGGGAAAAAACAATGGAACAGCTACGGAGCTAGTCCTCCCTTGCATAGGATCTTGCTGGAATGTTCTGCAATGTTCTGCAGCAAATTCTCTTCCATGCAGCCAGTGGCGTAGCCAGGATTTTGGGAAGGGCAGCGCTCAGTCACTTTTCCTCAGCAGTCAGCATGCGCATTAGATGGCCCTGCCCACATTTCCATTCAATGACATCATTCTAGTATAACAGTACAGTGCAGAATCATGGACAGATCGTGGTAATTCAAGCTGAGTTGGAGTTGATAAAGCACAAAAGGGGGGGGCTCTAGCCCCTCAGCCCCCCCTCTGCCTACGCCACTGACAGCCGTTATGCATACAAAATAGTACGGAAGCCGAAAACGGAATACCTTTAGGCATCTATATTTTTGCTCTTGCCACTGCTTCCCATTGTCATGGTAACGTCAGTTTGGTCTGTACAGCTATTGAAGAAAATGTCTATCCAGCAAAAAATCCAAGTTAAAAACTTCTACTTATGCCCATTTTGATAGTGATACTAATCGTATGCAATGGAGTAATTGGTTATCGTAGAGCGGGTAATTTTCATGGGGTAAATATTCGTTATTTTCGTGGGAAAGCTGACTTCCACGACACGAAAACGTAGGCGTGGCCTACTGGAACGCTGCAATGCAGTGCAGGAAATGAAGTCAAACGAAATTTTTACTCACGAAAATCACTTTTTTGGAGTTGAACACATTTTTTACACCACCAAAATTATACCACCAAAATTATCTAATAGGCGTAACATTTTGGAAAGTGTTAAAGCTATAGTGGAAGTTGACATTACCTTAGACAGTTGCTTATTTCGCATTCAGTAATCAGTACCGTATAGCGGGTAATTTTCGTGGGGTAAAATATTCGTTATTTTCGTGGGCAAGCTGACCTACGAAATTTTAACGTAGGCGTGGCTTACCGGAACGTAGGAATGCATGCAGGCAGGCAACGAGACTAAACGAAATTTTTACTCACGAAAACCACCGTTTTTCGAGTTGAACGAAATTTTTACCCCACGAAAATGACCCGCTATGCGGTATAATTATGATAGAGAGTCACTTTTGGTAATCAGTATGTCATTGCTGTCTACATGCATGCATGAGTGCCCTATCCAATCACACTGCTCTATTACCTAAAACTGGAGAAAATATCATGCATGGACTCAGACATCATCACAGTGCAACAAGGAAACTTTAATAAGATGACTAATTGTAAGATGCATTATATTACTTCTGATTGTAAGTCAGTAAGATGTATATGGACAACACACACAGCTATATAGTCAGGTGTTATAAGCTCAGTCAGTAAAGCCAGAGGTATAGCATAACCCATAACTTGTTCTATGACTATAGCTGTTCAGTTCAGTATCTATGCCAATAGTAACGTGAGCAAGAACCTTAGATAATTCTTAACTTGGTGATAATTACATCTGATTCAGGAGTAAACGACAACTATACTGTACTGAAAATAGCAAGAATGTATCGAATCACTTGCACGGTTGGAGAAAAACCTCAAGGGTTCAGGAAAATGGATTCTCTAAACTACAGTGACTACAATGGCAGTGCCATTCAAGAGTTTCCGTACTGGCAACCACTCATAGCTATGGACATTATCATCCACTTTGCAGTAATGCTGCCATCAACTCTATTCTGGAATCTCACTGTCTTCACAGCCCTGATCAAGAGCAAACTCAGCAACAAGCCTCTAACAGTGCTCTACAGTTCTTTGCTATTAGTACTTTGTATGGAGAAGATTGCTCAAGCTATATATTCGGCAGCCATTTCACCAGACATGCTCAGATTTTGCATATGTGACATTCTAACGGGTTCCATTCTCTTTTCTTTCACTGCATTCTCTACTCCTTTTTCTGTACTGACAATCACTTGCCAAAGTTTGCTACAGCTACAAATCATCAGAGGGAAGAAACAATGGAACAGCTACGGAAGGATTATCCCTTGCATCGGAATAAGCGTTCTAGCTGGAATGTTTTGGAATGTAGTGGTACTTCTTCAGCAAATCCTTCTGCCAGCGTCATCCAATCCTTGCCAGCCATTATGCGTACAGAATAGTACGTCAATCCTGGAAGTCGAAAATATAAGCATAGGCATATATTTCGTGTTTACACTGCTTCCCACTTCTATCATTGTCATAGTAACGTCAGTTTGGTCTGCACAGATATTTAAGAAAATGTCTATCCAGCAAAAAATCCAAGACTACAACAATAGTTTGAACAAAAAACTTATATTTATGCCCATTTTGATGGTGTTTCTAATCCTATGCAATGGAGTAATTGGTTATCTGATGGGTGTAGCAATTTCAGAAGTGATAAAGCTAGCTGGAGTGGAAGATTACCTTGGAAACTGGGCCTATTTCGCATGCCGAATGTCATATGGTATTATCAATTGTCTACATGGAGTGTCCTATCCAATCACACTGCTCTATTTCAACACCAAGCTAAGAAAAAACTGTAAAAAAATTTTTACCAGAATATCAAACAGAGTGGACCCTGAAACAGTGCAATAAAGACATTTTTACAATTAACTAATAGTAGTTATAGTATATAATTATTGTAATTCCAAGACTACAATACTTTGAACAATAAAAGTGTTTTTATGGGGGCACTATAAATAGTGGTCAAGGGTAGCAGAAAGGCCGAGGTACTTGGGGGTTAATGTGTCAGGTGATTGACTGCGCATGTACGGTTGCCAACTATGTGCAGTATTAGTATCTTGGTAGAGAAGTGGATCTCTGGAAGCAGTTTTTTCCCCCGCCCTCCTCTCTTTGCCTGTTTCCGGGGGGCCGGTTTTTCGGCCTCCCTAGTTTCACACCACGAGCTCGGGCTGGGGGCACAGCGTGCTCGGTTAAGGGGGTTCACCTATCGGTAATTCATAGGGAGGCGCAGATTATAAGGGACCCGTTCGGGGGTGCTCTCCTTAGCCAGGGCACCCATTCCGTTTGGGTGGTGGCTTTCAGACTTATTGTTTAGGGCCTATATAAATTATTGGTTTATGGTAGGTTGTCATCGTTGCTTTCCTCAGCCCTTTGGTTAGACATTAACTTCTATTTATGCCCATTTTGATAGCGATTCGAATCGTATGCATTGGGCTATATTGGTTATCTGCTAATCATAAGCGTAGTAATTTCCGTTTCCAAGGTAATCACCTTGGAAACTGGGCCTACTTCGCATGCAGGATGTCAAATACTGTTATCAGCTGTCTACACATAGAGTGTCTATCCAATCATACTGCTCTGTTTCAACACCAGCTAAGGAAACAATACCTTACTAGAAAGTAAAAACAGAGTGGACTTAGAAATCATCATGCACAGTGCAATAAGTATAATGGAAACTGATTGTATGTCACGTTTGGACTGCAGACACATGTAGCTATATATAACCATACAGGTGCCATAAGCTCAGTAAAGCCTATGTATATATTATATATATACATACAGTTTTCGGTATCTGTATGCCATGCCAGGGTAATTTGAGCAAAACCTTCTAAGGTTTTGCAATTCTCACGAATAATGCCTTTAGCAAAATTTAATTAATGCTTAAGTACATACTTGTTAAAACAGGAAGTGAACAAGGAGCACAGTCGTGGTCCATTTCAGCTGATTAGGGTTAACGATGAATAGGAGCAAACGACAACTACCGTACTGAAAATAGCTAGAATGTAACGAATCACACGGTTGTATTTAATAAGAGACAAACGAAAATCGAGAATCAAATCAAGGGCTCAAGAAAATGGATTCTCAGAACTACAGTGACTACAATGGCAGTGCCATTCAAGAGTTTCCGTATACTGGCAACCACTCATATAGCTATTGACATTATTATCCACTTTGCAGATCAACCTTATTCTGGAATCTCACTGTCTTCACAGCCCTGATCAAGAGCAAACTCAGCAACAAGCCTCTAACAGTGCTCTACAGTTCCTTGCTATTGGTGCTTTGTATGGACAAAATTGCTGAAGCTATTTATACAGCAACCATTTCACCAGACATGCTTAAATTTTGCATGTGTGACATTCTATTGAATTTAATTCTCTTTTCTTTCACTGCATTCTCCACTCCTTTTTCTGTACTGATAATCACTTGCCAGAGCTTGCTACAACTACAAATCATCAGAGGGAAGAAGCAATGGAACAACTACGGAAGGATCATCCCTTGCATCGGAATGAGTGTTCTAGCTGGAATATTCTGGAATGTAGTCATACTTCTTCAGGAAATAATTCTGCCAGCATCATCAAATCCATGCCAGCCATTATGCACACAGAATAGTACGTCACTCGTGGAAGTCGAAAATATAACCATAGGCATATATTTCGTGTTTACACTGCTTCCCACTTCTATCATTGTCATAGTAACGTCAGTTTGGTCGGTACAGCTATTTAAGAAAATGTCTATCCAGCAAAAAATCCAAGACTACAATACCTTGAACAAAAAACTTCTATTTATGCCCATTTTGATGGTGATTCTAATCGTATGCAATGGAGTAATTGGTTTTTTGATAGGCGTAGCAATTTCAGAAGTGATAAAGCTAGCGGGAGTGGAAGATTACCTTGGAAACTGGGCATATTTCGTAAACAGGATGTCATTTGGTTTTATCAACTGTCTACATGGAGTGTCCTATCCAATCACACTGCTCTATTTCAACACCAAGCTAAGAAAAAACTGGAAGAAATATTTTAATAGAAGATCAAACAGAGTGGACTCAGAAACAGTGCAATAAAGACATTTTTAATAGTAGTTAAAGATGTATAAACAGCAGATACAGCTAGTCAGGTGTCATATAAAGCTCATGCAGTGAAAGTATCTATGGTGACATGCGCAAGAACCGTATCTAATTAACATAACAATTTCAAAATTCAGTCAATGCTCTAATTATGTAAAGTACGTATTTGTAGAGAATGTTAAACATGGTCATTTCAGCTGAATAGGAGTAAACGATGAATGAAAACTATATATACCATACTGAAAATAGCAAGATTGTACAACGAGGAAAATATAAATCTCAAATCAAGGGCTCAAGAAAATGGATTCTCTGAACTATATATGCAGTGCCTACAATGGTAGTACCATTCAAGAGTTTCCATACTAGCAACCACTTATAGCTATTGAGATTATATCCACTTTGCAGTACTACTCCCATCAATTCTATTCTGGAATCTCACAGTCTTCACAGCCCTGATCAAGAGCAAACTCAGCAACAAGCCTCTAACAGTGCTCTACAGTTCCTTGCTATTGGTGCTTTGTGTGGACAAGATCATTCAAACTACCGGTATTGCAACGGCAATTACCATTTCATCAGACATGCACAAATTATTTTGCATATGTGTGATTCTGAAGAATTCCATTCTCTTTTTTTTCACAGCATTCTCCACTGCTTTTTCAGTACTGATAATCACTTGCCAGAGCTTGCTACAGCTACAAATCATCAGAGGGAAGAAATAATGGAACAGCTACGGAAGGAACATCCCTTGCATCGGAGTAAGAATTTTATGGAATGTTCTGGTATGTATATAGTGATATTCTTCAGGACATCCTTCTGCCAGCGTCATCAAATCCATGTCAGCCGTTATGCATACAGAATGGTACATCAGTGTAGGAAACAGAAAACATGTGTCTACACTGATTCCAGTTCTACAATGGTCATAGTGGTCTGTAAAGCTAATTTAATAAAATGTCTATCCAGCAAAAAAATCCAAAAGCACAATACCCTTGAACAAGAAACTTCTGATTATGCCCATTTTGATGGTGATTCTAATCGTATGCAATGGACTAATTGGTTATCTGATAGGCGTAGCAATTTCAGAAGTGATAAAGCTAGCAGGAGTTGAAGATTACCTTGGAAACTGGGCCTATTTCGCACGCTGAATGTCATATGGTATTATCAGCTGTCTACATGGAGTGTCCTATCCAATCACACTGCTCTATTTCAACACCAAACTAAGAAAAAACTGGAAAAAATATTTTACTAACGGAGTGGACCCTGAAACAGTGCAATAAACTAATAGTAGTGTATAGTATGTTATAGTTATAACACGGGCACAAGGGATATATTCCATGCAGCCTGAGTGCACGTGTAATAACTAGTTTATATCCCGAGGGCATAGCAACATAACACTGTCTTAGTAACACAATATAAACTGCACAAAAAGATGACAAAGACAAGTCTAGACACAGCTCCATCTCTTCTCTCTCCTAGACGCCAGTATATGCAGCGTATAAGATTGGCATGACGACGAATGGCTTGACACAAAATTGTTGAAGTTCCAACGCTGAAACCACTGCAAAACAGCCCCACCCCATTTCTGGTGCTGCAAAACAGCCCCACCCCGCTACTGCTGCAAAGAAACAGCCCCACCCCATTTACTGCTGCGAAGAAACAGCCCCACCCCACTTATACTACTCATCAGTGTAACTGCTGCTCGAACAGCCCCCTCCACTATCCTCGGCATCACAACCAAGCCAAAGAATTAAGCTCGCCTCTACACTGCTGCAAAACAGCTCAAGCCCCCTGCAAAAAGAGCCGCTTCTAGTGCTATGGTGAAGCCAGAATTGACTGTGCATCAAGAAGTGGAGGACTAGGTCTAGGAACACAGAATCTTCACAAAATGAGCCTGGGACGATTTTAAAACCTGCATGGTTGCAAAGAAGAAACTCCAGCAGTGCTGAACATTCCTGCATGCGATTGGCTGGACTTACTTTGATACTTGTTATTTCTCATGATACAATATTTAATTTAATTATGCCAGAGGGGCGTTTTGTGGTTAGTGCAATAATTATGACTTTGCGGTCAGTGCAATATGACTTTCAGCAGTGCATTATGCTGCATATTACACTTGGCAACACGTAGCAACGGGATATAAATATTATTGTAATTCCAAGACCACAATACTTTGAACAATAAAAGCGTTTTATGGGGGCACTATAAATAGTGGTCAAGGGCAGCAGAAAGGCCGAGGTACTTGGGGGTTAATGTGTCAGGTGATTGACTGCGCATGTACGGTTGCCAACCATGTGCAGTATTAGTATCTTGGTAGAGAAGTGGATCTCTGGAAGCAGTTTTTTTCCTCCGCCCTCCTCTCTTTGCCTGTTTCCGGGGGGGCTGGTTTTTCGGCCTCCCTAGTTTCACACCACGAGCTCGGGCTGGGGGTACAGCGTGCTTGGTTAAGGGGGTTCACCTTTCAGTAATTCATAGGGAGGCGCAGATTCTAAGGGACCCGCTCGGGGGTGCTCTCCTTAGCCAGGGCACCCATTCCGTTTGGGTGGTGGCTTTCAGACTTATTGTTCAGGGCCTATTTAAATTGTTGGTTTATGGTAGGTTGTCACCGTTGCTTCCCTCTGCCCTTTGGTTAGACATTAACTTCTATTTATGCCCGTTTTGATGGTGATTCGAATCGTATGCATTGGGCTAATTGGTTATCTGCTAATCATAAGCGTAGTAATTTCAGACTAGCGGGAGTGGAAGATTACCTTGGAAACTGGGCCTACTTCGCATGCAGGATGTCAAATACTGTTATCAGCTGTCTACACATAGAGTGTCCTATCCAATCACACTGCTCTGTTTCAACACCAAGCTAAGGAAACAATACCTTACTAGAAAGTCAAACAGAGTGGACTTAGAAATCATCATGCACAGTGCAATAAGTATAATGGAAACTAAATAACTGATTGTATGACACGTTTGAACTGCAGACACATGTAGCTATATATAACCATACAGGTGCCATAAGCTCAGTAAAGCCTATACATACAGTTTTCGATATCTGTATGCCATGCCAGGGTAATTTGAGCAAAACCTTCTAAGGTTTTGCAATTCTCACGAATAATGCCTTTAGCAAAATTTAATTAATGCTTAAGTACATACTTGTTAAAACAGGAAGTGAACAAGGAGCACAGTCGTGGTCCATTTCAGCTGATTAGGGTTAACGATGAATAGGAGCAAACGACAACTACCGTACTGAAAATAGCTAGAATGTAACGAATCACACGGTTGTATTTAATAAGAGACAAACGTAAATCGAGAATCAAATCAAGGGCTCAAGAAAATGGATTCTCAGAACTACAGTGACTACAATGGCAGTGCCATTCAAGAGTTTCCGTACTGGCAACCACTCATAGCTATTGACATTATTATCCACTTTGCAGTACTACTCCCATTAACTCTATTCTGGAATCTCACTGTCTTCACAGCCCTGATCAAGAGCAAACTCGGAAACAAGCCTCTAACAGTGCTCTACAGTTCCTTGTTATTGGTGCTTTGTATGGACAAGATTGCTGAAGCTATTTATACAGCAACCATTTCACCAGACATGCTGAAATTTTGCATATGTGACATTCTAAAAAATTCCATTCTCTTTTCTTTCACTGCATTCTCCATTCCTTTTTCTGTACTGATAATCACTTGCCAGAGCTTCCTACAACTACAAATCATCAAAGGGAAGAAGCAATGGAACAACTACGGAAGGATCATCCCTTGCATCGGAATGAGTGTTCTAGCTGGAATATTCTGGAATGTAGTCATACTTCTTCAGCAAATAATTCTGCCAGCATCATCAAATCCATGCCAGCCGTTATGCATACAGAATAGTACGTCACTCATGGAAGTCGAAAATATAACCATAGGCATATATTTCGTGTTTACACTGCTTCCCACTTCTATCATGGTCATAGTAACGTCAATTTTGTCTGTAAAGCTATTTAAGAAAATGTCTATCCAGCAAAAAATCCAAGACTACAATACCTTGAACAAAAAACTTCTATTTATGCCCATTTTGATGGTGATTCTAATCGTATGCAATGGAGTAATTGGTTTTCTGATAGGCGTAGCAATTTCAGAAGTGATAAAGCTAGCGGGAGTGGAAGATTACCTTGGAAACTGGGCCTATTTCGTAAACAGGATGTCATTTGGTTTTATTAACTGTCTACATGGAGTGTCCTATCCAATCACACTGCTCTATTTCAACACCAAGCTAAGAAAAAACTGGAAGAAATATTTTAATAGAAGATCGAACAGAGTGGACTCAGAAACAGTGCAATAAAGACATTTTTAATAGTAGTTAAAGATGTATAAACAGCAGATACAGCTAGTCAGGTGTCATATAAAGCTCATGCAGTGAAAGTATCTATGGTGACATGCGCAAGAACCGTATCTAATTAACATAACAATTTCAAAATTCAGTCAATGCTCTAATTATGTAAAGTACGCATTTGTAGAGAATGTTAAACATGGTTATTTCAGCTGAATAGGAGTAAACGATGAATGACAACTATATACCATACTGAAAATAGCAAGATTGTATAACAAGGAAAATGTAAATATAAAATCAAGGGCTCAAGAAAATGGATTCTCTGAACTATATATGCAGTGCCTACAATGGTAGTACCATTCAAGAGTTTCCATACTAGCAACCACTTATAGCTATTGAGATTATATCCACTTTGCAGTTACTCCCATCAATTCTATTCTGGAATCTCACAGTCTTCACAGCCCTGATCAAGAGCAAACTCAGCAACAAGCCTCTAACAGTGCTCTACAGTTCCTTGCTATTGGTGCTTTGTATGGACAAGATCATTCAAACTACCGGTATTGCAACGGCAATTACCATTTCACCAGACATGCACAAATTATTTTGCATATGTGACATTCTGAAGAATTTCATTCTCTTTTTTTTCACAGCATTCTCCACTGCTTTTTCAGTACTGATAATCACTTGCCAGAGCTTGCTACAACTACAAATCATCAGAGGGAAAAAACAATGGAACAGCTACGGAAGGATCATCCCTTGCATCGGAGTAAGAATTTTATGGATTGTTCTGGTATGTATATAGTGATATTCTTCAGGACATCTTTCTGCCAGCGTCATCAAATCCATGTCAGCCGTTATGCATACAGAATGGTACATCAGTGTAGGAAACAGAAAACATGTGTCTACACTGATTCCAATTCTACAATGGTCATAGTGGTCTGTAAAGCTAATTTAAGAAAATGTCTATATCCAGCAAAAAAATCCAAAAGCACAATACCCTTGAACAAGAAACTTCTATTCATGCCCATTTTGATGGTGATTCGTATGCAATGGACTAATTGGTTATCTGATACGTAGGCGTAGCAATTTCAGAAGGGATAAAGCTAGCAGGAGTGGAAGATTACCTTGGAAACTGGGCCTATATTTCGTATACAGAGGATGTCAATCAACTGTCTACATGGAGTGTCCTATCCAATCACACTGCTCTATTTCAACACCAAGCTAAGAAAAAACTGGACGAAATATTTTACTAGAAGATCAAACAGAGTGGACTCAGAAATTATCACAGTATAAAAAAGGACATATAGATCTAGTAGTATGATTTATTATATAGATGGAAAAATTATTTGCGTAAATCAGTAAGATGTTTGGACAACAGACACAGCTAGTCGCGCATGCATGTGTCACAACGTTTTGTTTGTATCTATTCCATGGTAACATAAGCAAACGAAAAATAAACTATATATAGGTGAGAATTGCATGTGTAACTAAAAATTTACGGAAAGGAGTCAACTCCCCCGCAAAATGTTTAACCGGAAACCACACCCACTTAAAGGCAGGTAAATGGCAGTATAACTGCTATTTACCTGCTTTTCTTCTTCATCAACAAGACAGTGATAGAGCTCATATTCTATATACTTAGTTGGCTAGTTATCCAGCTATAGCGAGGTGAGTCACATGGCATTTGAAGTTTGATATATATAGTGCTGAAGGCAAGGGCCTCCTCTGCCTCATGCTAGTTACGCCCATGTGTAGCTAACAAGCAGCTAGCGCTTTAGTGCAAGGCTAACTCATAAGTTGAATAGGAAGTTTGTGCGAACAGATGATGCTATGAAAGATTTTGAACAGACTGCAACAGCCTTCACTGTGAGTCAAACTAGCCATAACTCGAGAATGAATTTAGTTTGCTAATCCATGAATCAAGAATGTGGCTAGAAGCCTATATAGAAGCTGTTAGCATTGCAACCGTTGAACAGTTACAGCTGGAACAGACAGACACACACGCACGCACACATGCATGCACACATACACGCATGCACACACACAGTCAGCTTTACCGTATCCCTCGTGCGGCTACGCATCGAGGCATAATAATAGCTTATTATGTGGAGGTTATCCATGCTGTAAACGCAGTGCTATATATATATATATGGCATCCAGGTGACTATAGACTCACATATTACAAACAGACAGACAAACTAGGGCACTGAAGTGCTAACCCTCGGCTGTTGACATAAATCATAAAGATCTATAGAAACCAGAAAAGTGTTATACAATTATATATGATCATCTAAGCAGCAAGTAGCGTACAGGAGCAATTGAAGACTCAGAGGCTGAAACACTTTTGAGATTAGTAGAGCAATGTGCAACTAAAACCTTTAGGCATGAATTATGATAAGTGTCAGAAATTCGATCAGAACTGCTTTAACTACATAGACGTAGAACTTGTTGTAGTTGAAAAATACGAAAATGTCCACCATACGAAAATAACCCGCTATACGGTAACTATAAGTAATATACTAGTTATAGTATACATGTATAGTTGATTGTAAGATGTATGGAGGTAGCCAGACCTTTCATGCCGTGGTACATGGTGTGCGCAGTGAGGTATTATATATACGGTAGTGTATTTGTTGCCTGTCTATCTGATCAGTGAAGTTCACTTCTATAGGCTTCTAGTCAAGATTTTTATTTGTGGATTTGCAAAATAATGCTTCGTTGTCGAGTTATGGCTAATTTTGCATTGCAGATTTTCACCAAAACTTGTCCACAGAGTGTTGCTGTACTCTACTTAGTTAGTAAATAATGTGACAGGCTCTGGGAAAAAGGACATATTGGAGCAGATATTGGTATTGAGCAATAGCGGACTGCAGTGTATAATCTCATAATGATTTTTCTTGGCTTATAGTTATCTACAGTCTTTCTACTACCTCTCTGTAAAATCTGATGCTCTGAATCCAATGCGTTCCACCGAAGCGCTTTGTCTAAGCAGCCACCATTACCTTACTTTTCCCAATTTAGCAATCTTTAAGTGCTCAATACCGCTATTTCAGAACTTTGAGTTTCCAGCGCGCATAACTCAGGCATGAAAATAGGTATATGCAAACTAAGCATATCAATGCATAGGCAATTCTTTGCTCTATCATCTGGTATTTAAATCTCAACAATTGAGCCTGCTCCAATATGGCCTTTTTCCCAGAGCCTGTCACAGTTAGTTAGCTCTGCACAAGAATGCTATATATATAGCTGCAGTTGCATGGTAGCTGTGAGAGTGAGAAAAGAGCTGTAAAGCTGCACTGTTTCATGAGGCAGCCATTAATATATGGACTTTGTGAACTCTTGTCGTCCTTTTTTTTAGCAACAATCATTTTTAGTAACAATTATGCATGGTCGATCATTTCTCACATTCCCTGCATGCAATGTATTCAATTGTACACATGCATCATCATAATTATGTGTGCATTTTAAATGGCTAGATCTTAGTAGCTTTGTGATACGAATCTTTGTGCCTTCCCAGGCATCAGCATCGCTCACACCGTGCTTTTATTTTTACAGTTGATCGAGTATTAATTTGATGATACTGAACATGAGCAAAAATCTTAGACATGACAATGAAAACTAACCACGAGAATATCAAGTGAATGCTTTAATTATCTTTGATTTGTAAGGCTAGATAGTTACACCCTTTAGCAACTACTCATCATAATTATTACCACTTCACTCTAGTATTGTATTTCTAATTGCACGAAAAACAGAAAATTGTAATACTGTAAAATACTGATAAGTGAAATAAACTATCAGTACCATAACGAAGTTCCATAAGTTCCAACAATCATACACTTTGAGTTAACACGGAGCACAGTCATGCATGGTCCATTTCAGCTGATTAGGGTTAAGGATGAATAGGAGCAAACGACAACTACCGTACTGAAAATAGCAAGAATGTAACGAATCACATGGTTGTATTTAATAAGGACTAACGTGACGGCGTCAAAAATCAATAAAAATGGATTCTCTGAACTACAGTGACTACAATGGCAGTGCCATGCAAGAGTTTCCGTACTGGCAACCACTCATAGCTATTGAGATTATCATCAGAGTACTTTAGGTAAATAGCTGTGAGCTGGCTATAAATATGGTGTTTAAATGTACTGGTTAAACGGAGTTAATCAGGGAGACTCCCCATACCCATTGCATAATCCTGCGCATGCGTACCGCTGCATAATAAATAGCCACAGGCACAATTACAGTGCGCTAGTGTGGTTACCGGGGGTGACAAACATTACTTTCGCATTCGCTGCAACTCAAGCAAGCACTGAGAAACGCTTCTGTCTTATCTGAATTCACCCACCCATTTTCCCTCGATCCCTTTGTCCACCTAATTTAATTTGGGTGTGACCTAGCTAAGCATTTGGACTCACGTTGTTATTATAACTATATTCACACAACTTTGGCATTCCTTATCACAAAAAGACGTTATTGACCGACTGAGTTGGCTATAATGCTTAACATGCTAGCAGTGTGATTCTCAGTCAGTCAGGGTAGTGTGACGTTTAACTAGCCTCGAGGCTCAGCCGCTTTAAAATAAGCGTGACTCGAGGCTAGGCTTTTGTGCCTTGCATAATGTTGTATATTTGAGTCTAGTGCTTAGCTTTCCTCCAATATTCTTATATTCTGTCAAGCTTAGCCCTAGAGGGGCAATCAAGCTAAACCAGAATATTTAACAGGATGTAGACCGTAGATTAAAGGCTATATATAGGCTATAGTCACTTTCAATAGTTGTCTTTTAATTGTTGTCAAAGCTTTTCATCGCAATTGTGCGAATCATCAGGACAAAAAATATAGAAATATGTGAGTGACTTTGTAGACAAAAATACATGAACACATGACACCCATGCAGACATCTAAACCAGTTATACTGGTATTTTACTATAGGGCTGCCTAGTCAACGTTGACCTTTAGGCAAGAATTATGATAGATGTCAGCAGAAATGCTTTAACTACATGCATAGATGTAGAACTTGTTGTAATTGAAAAATATGAAAATGTCCACCATACGAAAATAACCCGCTATACGGTACGTAACTAAGTAATACTAGTTATAGTATACATGTTACATAGGGTTTCATCTAGTGGGGGGGGGGGGCTGGGGTGAACCCCCCCCCCCAAAATGCTCATCTTTCCCCCCCCTCAATTTTTGTATAATAATGACACCATCACATTAGTACTGTCTATGATGTGCAATATGTAACTAGATCTACTGTGATGCACTAGCATGTAATATGGGGTGTGGTCAACAAAGGTGGGAGTGGCCAAACATTTGCCGCGTGCGTAAACTTTCCCTCTCAAACTTTTAATCCTAGATTAAACCCTGATGTATAGTATGATTGTAAGATGTATGGAGGTAGCCAGAACTTTTTATGCCTTGGTACATGGTGTGCGCAGTGAGGTATATACATAATATACGGTAGTGTGTTTGTGTGCCTGTCTATCTGATCAGTGTAGTTCACTTCTATAGGCTTCTAGTCAAGATTTTTATTCGTGGATTTGCAAAATAATGCTTCGTTGTCGAGTTATGGCTAATTTTGCTTACTTAGAATTCCATTGCAGCATTTTCACCAAAACTTGTCCATAGAGTGTTGCTGCACTCTAGTTAGTTAGCTCTGCACAAACTGCTATACAGCTGTTGGTATAGCTGCAAGAGTGAGAAAAGAGCTGTAAAGCTGCACTGTTTTGTGAGAGGCAGCCATTAATATATGGACTTTGTAAACTCTTGTCGTCCTTTTTTTAGCATGAATCATTTTTAGCAAGAATCATGCATGGTCGATCATTTCTCACATTCCCTGCATGCAATGTATTCAATTGCACACATCGTCATAATTATGTGTGCATTTAAATGGCTAGATCTTAGTAGCTTCGTGATATGAATTTTTGTGCCTTCCCAGAGGCATCAGCATCGCTCACACGGTGCTTTCATTTTTACAGTTGATCAGTATTAATTTGATGATACTGAACATGAGCTCTTAAGAACCTTAGGCTCGAAAATGAAAACTAACCACGAGAATATCAAGTGAATGCTTTAATTATTGTAGAACTCTTTGATTTGTAAGGCTAGATAGTTAGTTACACCCTTTAGCAACTACTCATCATATAATTACCACTTCACTTTAACCAATTGTATTTCTAATTGCACGAAAAGTAATACTGTAAAATACTGAAATAAACTATCAGTACCATAACAAAGTTCCATAAGTTCCAACAATCATACACTTTGAGTTAACAAGGAGCACAGTCCTGGTCCTTTTCAGCTGATTAGGGTTAACGAAGAATAGGAGCAAACGACAACTATCGTACTGAAAATAGCAAAAATGTAACGAATCACGTGGTTGTATTTAATAAGGACTAACGTGACGGCGTCAAAAATCAATAAAAATGGATTCTCTAAACTATAGTGACTACAATGGCAGTGCCATTCAAGAGTTTCCGTACTGGCAACCACTCATAGCTATTGACATTATTATCCACTTTGCAGTACTACTCCCATCAACTTTATTCTGGAATCTCACTGTCTTCACAGCCCTGATCAAGAGCAAACTCAGCAACAAGCCTCTAACAGTGCTCTACAGTTCCTTGCTATTGGTGCTATGTATGGACAAGATTGTTCAAGCTGTTGCAACGACAACCATTTCACCTGACATGCTCAGATTTTGCATATGTTACATTCTAACAAATTCTATTATCTTTTCTTTCACTGCTATATTCTCCACTGTTTTTCTGTACTGATAATCACTTGCCAGAGCTTGCTACAGCTGCAAATCATCAGAGGGAAGAAACAATGGAACAGCTACCGAAGGATCATCCCCCTTGCATCGGAATATGTGTTTTAGCTGGAATGTTCTGGAATGTAGTCATACTTCTTTGGGACATACTTCTGCCAGTGTCATCAAATCCTTGCGAGCCGTTATGTGTACAGAATAGTACGACAATACTGGAAGCCTTAAACATAAACTTGGGCATTCTCTTAGGCATCTATTTTGTGTCTACACTGCTTCCTACTTCTATCATGGTCATAGTAACGTCAGTTTGGTCTGTACAGTTATTTAAGAAAATGTCTATCCAGCAAAAAATCCAGGAGTACAATACCTTGAACAAAAAACTTCTATTCATGCCCATTTTGATGGTGACTCTAATCGGACTAATTGGTTATCTGATAGGCGTAGCAATTTCAGAAGTGATAAAGCTAGCGGGAGTGGAAGATTATCTTGGAAACTGGGCCTATTTCACAAGCAGGATGTCAAATGCTGTTATCAGCTGTCTACATGGAGTGTCCTATCCGATCACACTGCTCTATTTCAACACCAAGCTAAGAAAAAACTGGAAGAAATGTTTTAATAGAAGGTCAAACAGAGTGGACCCAGAAATCATCACAATCCAATTAAGGACACTTTAAATAACTATAGTTATAAATAATTATACATTGGAACTTTATTGTTGTGTACACCGTATGAATTACTTGAATTACCGGTATACATGTTTACGCATATCTAAAAACTATACATGCATGTATATAGATGGAAACTAAATTACTATACGGATTGTAAAACTTATGGATCGAGGCACAATATTCTATGGTAATAATTATGAGCAAGAACCTTAGGCATGAAAATTAATTAAATGATCGTGAATCGGGAATGATCGGGAATGATCGTGTACATCGATAAAAAAAGAATGCTTTTGTCGCCTTTGTAGATTGCCTACAAGTTCAACTGTCTCATTAGCAGTTAAAGCAGCAGTCCATAAAAGTGTCTACTTCACATGCAAAACAGCTCATTTTTGTGTCCTCACGCACACACCAATCACTCTACCCCTGCTGCGCACTGCGCATGCACGGGGTAATTATGCATACTCTGAAACAAGGAACAAGGAGCACAGTCGTGGTCCATTTCAGCTGATTAGGAGGAGTAAAACGATGAATAGGAGTAAACGACAACTACCGTACTGGAATGTAACGCATCACATGCAAAGTTGTATTTAGTAAATCAAATATCAAGGGCTATATAAAAAAAATGGATTTTCTAGACAACAGTGACTACAATGGCAGTGCCATTCAAGAGTTTCCATACTGGCAACCACTCATAGCTATTGACATAATTATCCACTTTGCAGTAATGCTCCCATCAACTCTATTCTGGAATCTCACTGTCTTCACAGCCCTGATCAAGAGCAAACTCAGCAACAAGCCTCTAACAGTGCTCTACAGTTCCTTGCTATTGGTACTATGTATGGACAAGATTGTTCAAGTTATTTATACAGCAACCATTTCACCAGACATGCTCAGATTTTGTATATGTGACATTTTGAAGAATTCCATTCTCTTTTCTTTTACTGCATCCTCCATTCTTTTTTCTGTACTGATAATCACTTGCCAGAACCTGCTACAGCTACAAATAATCAGAGGGAAGAAACAATGGAACAGCTACGGAAGGATCATCCCTTGCATCAGAATATGTGTTCTAGCTGGAATATTTTGGTATGTAGTGGTACTTGTTCAGGCCATTCTTCTGCCAGCGTCATCAAATCCTTGCCAGCCATTATGCATACAGAATAGTACATCAGTGCTGGAAATCGAAAACATTCTCTTAGGCATCTATTTTGTATCTACACTGCTTCCTACTTCTACCATGGTCATAGCAACATCAGTTTGGTCTGTACAGCTATTCAAGAAAATGTCTATCCAGCAAAAAATCCAAGACTATAATACTTTGAGCAAAAAACTTCTACTTATGCCAATTTTGATGGTGCTTCTAATCGTATGCAATGGAATAATCAGTTTTCTGATGGGCGTAGCAATTTCAGAAGTGTTAATGCTAGCGGGAGTGAAGGATTACCTTGGAAACTGGGGCTATTTTGCACGCAGTATGTCATTTGCTTTTATTAGCTGTCTACATGGAGTGTCCTATCCAATCACACTGCTCTATTTCAACACCAAGCTAAGAAAAAATTGGAAAAGATATTTTACTAGAAAGTCAAACAGAGTGGACCCGGAAATCATCACAGTGCAGTGAGGAAATTTTTAACTGAGTTATATATTTATGGAAACTAAATTATAATACTGCATGATTGTATAAGATGTATAGATACAACAGACACGGTTAGTCAGGTGTAGGGGTTGGTAGAGATATTCTATTATGCTATTCCTTTCTGCTCAATGTCGGCCGTTCACTTCAATTGTTGGATGTGGTCATTTTTCTGCTCAGAGCGATATATACTGGCGTCCATATAACACATACATAATATATAGCCCTTTTACGTAGCCATATTATAATGAATTTTCATGAAGAGGGTTAAACACATGCATGGTAGTCACATTCAATCATTTTTGTAGCCATGCATACAGTGGCTACACCCACACATTTCAACAAAGATAGCCACAGGAATGCCATGAAACCCATGGGTATAGCCACAATTGCTAAAAAAATGGCCAAATAGAATGTGACTACCATGCATGCATGTGTTTAACCACCACTTTGAAAAAGTATACGAGGAGGATTACTATAGCTAAATATTCTAGAAGCGCTAGGCTCTATGTACGTGCTATACAGACGCCAGTATATTATCGCTCTGGTAACAGAAAAGTGACCGCACTGTCTCATAAGAGGCAGCAATTAATACATGGACTTTGAATTTTTGTCATCGTTTTTAGTATTACACTCATGCATGGGCGATCAATAATTATGTTGCATAGTCATGGTCCATTTCAGCTGATTAGGAGTTAACGGTGAATAGGCGTAAACGGTGAATAGGCGTAAACGACAACTACCGTACTGAAAATAGCAAGAATGAATATAACGAATCACACGGTTGTATTTAATAAGGACAAATGTAAATCAAAAATCAATGTAAGGCTAAAAAATGGATTCTCTGAACTACAGTGACTACAATGGCAGTACCATTCAAGAGTTTCCGTACTGGAAACCACTCATAGCTATTGACATTATCATCTACTTTGCAGTACTACTCCCATCAACTCTATTCTGGAATCTCACAGTCTTCACAGTCCTGATCAAGAGCAAACTCAGCAACAAGCCTCTAACAGTGCTCTACAGTTCCTTGCTATTGGTGCTTTGTATGGACAAGATTGTTCAAGCTATTTATTCGGCAACCATTTCACCAGACATGCTCAGATTTTGTATATGTGATATTCTAAAAAATTCCATTCTCTTTTCTTTTACTGCATTCTCCACTCCTTTTTCTGTACTGATAGTCACTTGCCAGAGTTTGCTACAGCTACAAATCATCAGAGGGAAGAAACAATGGAACAGCTACGGAAGGATCATCCCTTGCATCGGAATATGTGTTCTAGCTGGAACATTCTGGTATGTGGTGATATTTCTTCAGGACATCCTTCTGCCAGCGTCATCAAATCCATGTCAGCCGTTATGCATACAGAACAGTACGTCAGTGTTAGAAGCCACAAACATAACCTTAGGCATCTATTTTGTGTCTACACTGATTCCCAGTTCTATTATGGTCATAGTAACGTCAATTTGGTCTGCACAGATATTTAAGAAAATGTCTATCCAGCAAAAAATCCAAGACTACAATAGTTTGAACAAAAAACTTTTATTTATGCCCATTTTGATGGTGTTTCTAATCGTATGCAATGGACTAATTGGTTATCTGATGGGCGTAGCAATTTCAGAAGTGATAAAGCTAGCGGGAGTGGAAGATTACCTTGGAAACTGGGCCTATTTTGCACGCAGTATGTCATTTGCTTTTATTAGCTGTCTACATGGAGTGTCCTATCCAATCACACTGCTCTATTTCAACACGAAGCTAAGAAAAAACTGGACGAAATATTTGTATAGAAGGTCAAACAGAGTGGAGTCAGAAATCATCACAGTGCAAAGTACACTATGAAATTATCTACGTATAATTATAGTAGTATAATGTAGATGGAAACTAAATTATACTATACTGATTGTATAAGATGTGAGGAGGTAGCCATAACTTATCAGTATTATAATTTATATGAGAACATGAGCATGAACCCTAGGCATGAAAATGAAGAAAATTTATTGGTGAGAATTGCAAATTCTGCATGTGCTTTTTATAAAGTACATACTTTAAGAGAATGCTAAAAAAGACAGTGAACAAAGAGCACAGGAGTTAACAATAAAATAGGAGCAAATGACTGAAAGTAGCAAGAATGTTCATGTAACATTCTAACGAGTTCAATTATCTATTCTTTCACTGTATTCTCCACTCCTTTTTCTGTACTGACAATCACTTTCCAGAGCTTGCTACAGCTACAAATCATCAGAGGGAAGAAACAATGGAACAGCTACGGAAGGATCATCCCTTGCATCGGAATATGTGTTATAGCTGGAATATTCTGGTATGTAGTGCTAATTCTTCAGGACACCCTTCTGGCAGAGTCATCAAATCCTTGCCAGCCGTTATGCATACATAATGGTACATCAGTGTGCAAAATCGAAAAAATAAGCTTAGGCATCTATTTTGTGTCTATACTGCTTCCTATACTTATACTATGGTCATTGTAACGTCAGTTTGGTCTGTACAGCTATTCAAGATAATGTCTATCCAGCAAAAAATCCAAGACTATAATACTTTGAGCAAAAAACTTCTATTTATGCCAATTTTGATGATGATTCTAGTCGCATGGAGTGTCCTATCCAATCACACTGCTCTATTTCAACACGAAGCAAAAAAACAACTGGAAAACATATCATATTTTACTAGAAAGTCAAACAGAGTGGACCCAGAAATCATCACAGTGCAATGAGGAAATTTTTAACTGTGCTATAAATTTATTTATGGAAACTAAATTATAATACTGCTGATTGTATAAGATGTATAGATACAACAGACACGGTTAGTCAGGTGTAGGGGTTGGTAGAGATATTCTATTATGCTATTCCTTTCTGCTCAATGTCGGCCATTCATTTCAATTGTTGGATGCAGCCACTTTTCTGCTACCAGAGCGATATATACCGGCGTCTGTATAACACATATAATATATAGCCTATATTAAATAGCCCTTCTGGAATATTTAGCCGTAAGGAATTTTCATGAAGAGGGTTGAACACATGGTAGTCACATTCGATTATTTTGTAGCCATGCATGCATGGGCTACACCCACGCGTTTGGCAAAGATAGCCATAGCAAGGGCGTATGAAGAGAAGAGGGTATGCAACTACAAATTACAAATGGGAGGGGCGTGTGAACTAAAAATAGATTGCACGTGCACTTACTCCATAATAGTCACCAAGCCAGCTATATATATAGCTAGCTAGCACGGTACTGTTGGGTAGAGCTAGCCACAAAGGTCAACAAGCAGAAGAGAAGGACCAATGCTAGACTAGAAGTAGCCATTGATCAATTCTAAGCTCTTCTATGCGATAAATTTCTAGTATAACAGTGTTCACGCCCACTATCATGCCTATTTACGTGTGGGCGGTTAGGTAAATATAGTATATCCTGCTGACTCATCAGTTTTTTGATGACTACACAGTACACATTGCGAGTTGCATGCCCTCTTCTTTTCATACGCCCTTGGTCATAGGAATGCCTTGAAACCTGCAGTGTGTAGCCACATTTGCTACAAAAATGGCCAATTAAGAATGTGACTACCATGTATGCATGTGTTTAATCACCATGCACTTTGTGAAAAAAGTATACGAAGAGGATCACTATCTAAATATTCTAGAAGGGCTAGGCCTATGTACGTGCTATACAGACGCCAGTATACTATCGCTCTGGTAAGAGAAAAGTGACCGCACTGTCTCATGAGAGGCAGCAATTAATAATTATACGGACTTTTGTCGTCCTTTTTAATATTACACTCATGCATAGGCGATTGCATATAGTTGTGGTCCATTTCAGCTGATTAGGAGTTAACAGTGAATAGGAGTAAACGACAACTACCGTACTGAATATAGCAAGAATGAATATAACGAATCACGGTTGTATTTTAATAAGGACAAATGGAAATAAAAAATGGATTCTGTGAACTACAGTGACTAAAATGGCAGTGCCATTCAAGAGTTTCCGTACTAGCAACCACTCATAGCTATTGAGATTATCATCCACTTTGCAGTAATGCTCCCATCAACTCTATTCTGGAATCTCACTGTCTTCACAGCCCTGATCAAGAGCAAACTCAGCAACAAGCCTCTAACAGTGCTCTACAGTTCCTTGCTATTGGTGCTTTGTTTGGACAAGATTGTTCAAGCTATTTATACAGCAACCATTTCACCAGACATGCTCAAATTTTGTATATGTGATATTCTACCGAATTCAATTCTCTTTTCTTTCACTGCATTCTCCACTGCTTTTTCTGTGCTGATAATCACTTGCCAGAGCTTGCTACAGCTACAAAATATCAGAGGGAAGAAACAATGGAACAGCTACGGAAGGATCATCCCTTGCATCGGAATATGTGTTATAGCTGGAATGTTCTGGTATGTAGTGGCATTTCTTCAGGACATCCTTCTGCCAGCGTCATCAAATCCTTGCGAGCCGTTGTGTGTACAGAATGGTACATCAGTGCGCGAAACTGAAAACATAACCTTAGCCATATATTTTGTGTCTACACTGCTTCCTACTTTTACCATGGTCATAGTAACGTCAATTTGGTCTGTACAGCTGTTTAAGAAAATGTCTATCCAGCAAAAAATCAAAGATTACAATACTTTGAACAAAAAACTTATACTTACGCCCATTTTGATGGTGATTCTAATTGTATGCAATGGAGTAATTGGTTATCTGATGGGCATAGCAATTTCAGAAGTGATAAAGCTAGCGGGAGTGGAAGATTACCTTGGAAACTGGGCCTATTTCGCACGCCGAATGTCATATGCTTTTATCAGCTGTCTACATGGAGTGTCCTATCCGATCACACTGCTATATTTGAATACTACGCTAAGAAAAAACTGGAAGAAATATCTGACTAAAAGGTCAAACAGAGTGGACTCAGCAATGCAATAAGGACATTTTGTATATGCAATTAACTATAGATCTAGTAAATATATACGTATATAGTTTATACATTTGAGTCTTGATTATCCGAACACCTGGTGTCCGCACCTCATCCAGATGACTGAAATATTAGAAATGAGCCACGTCCATCAATAATTCGAGCAGCATCTGCATGCAAAATCAGCAAACTATGTCCAGAGCTCTTATAACTGTACTGGAATGCATCAAGGTGACAAGCTATACTGTTAGGCTAAGCTGAAGCGTTTAGCTGCTTCACTAATCAGCAACACAAAAGCTTTCAACCAATGAGCATGCGCGAGTAGGTGTTTGGTATAAATATTATAAATACAAGAAGTATCATAAATTAAATTTGGTCGAATCTTTCATCCGGATAATCGAGATTTCGGATGATCGGGGTTCGGATAATTGAGACTCAACTGTAACTGTAGATGGAAGATGACTATTACCGTATACCTTATAATTATCGGACACTTTTCTGGGCCATTTTCTTTGTTTTAATACAGAGGACAATCTGGTGCTTTAATCCCAACAATACCATGGAAGATACATTCCAAGCATGTTACGTAGCTTTTTAGCTAGCAAGAGTTTTGCAGTTTATTAGCTCGAGAATTATCTAGTTTAGATACCGTAAATCTGGTTAATAAGCGCACATCAACTATAGGCGCATACTGATTAGCATACCAAGAACCTCGATAGAAGGCGCATGGTTTTCTGCACAGTTCTCTGCCCAACAACTGGTCTCCACACTTCTTTATAGATGTGAAGTATCCTTCACTAGTTGTGTTACTGCTGATATGACTATAGACCTCTTGCAGACAACGATCAAGCCAGCTAATGAAGAAGTGCAGTGTCGAAGGTGTGG
This sequence comes from Halichondria panicea, assembly GCF_963675165.1. Lineage (NCBI taxonomy): Eukaryota > Metazoa > Porifera > Demospongiae > Suberitida > Halichondriidae > Halichondria > Halichondria panicea. Next base: position 1,217,008 of record NC_087391.1, read on the forward strand.
TTATAATATCTATAAACTCATCTGGATAATAGGTGCATAGAGGTCTGCTCTTTCCTCTATATGTGCATGCACTTATTATATACGGTATCGTATAGTGCTAATTATATGAGAGCATAAAATATTGCGTTTTAGCCACAATTTTGCGATTAATTTTATTTCTTCGATTAACTTATAATGCCGCAATTTCAATGGGGATTGTACAGGCCTCCAAGATACAAATTGATAGGTGCTTGCATAAATAGCATTACATGTAGTTTGTAGCGCGTACATTTCTAGCACTGGTAGTACAGCATCATGTTGAGTCACACGTTGTACTATGAACTTAGCTAGCTCGCATTCACCTGCCAATATTCCGGATGCGCTATAATGATCTGTTCTAATTATACCCGGACAATTTATTATTTTGCTCTCCGATAAATTAGAACATAAATTATACGTGGTACTATTCTGATTGTATGTATTATGGACAACAGACACAGCTATAGTCAGGTGTCATAAGCTCAGTAAAGCCAGAGGTAGCAACAACTTCTTTACCGTTTTTCGGTATCTATGGTAACATAAGCAAGAACCTTAAACCTTAGGAATGCCACGTGAATGATGACAAATGTCCATGGAACCTCCTCGCTCTCTCTCCCTGCCTATCAGATGACGTGCAGGTGAGGGGAGGAGTCTGGCTCAGAGGAGGTATGTACAACACTATTATAGCGCTCACTTTGTGTGGAGGAGTTGGAAAGGAGTGAACTTGAGACTGATAGGTTGCCAATCCTCTGCAGAAAACAGAAAACACATAATTATTATACTAGAACTTGTTTGGAAACATATAAATACAGTTGAAAAAGCCACAGATAATTATTACACGTACAGTTTCAAGGGAGTACTGTACTGTTGAAATACTATGTACCAATGCATATAATAAGCCAATGGAAAAGATTAGTTGACAATGTCACTCCTAAAGCTCAGAGCTAATTATGATAAGAGTATTCAAACTGCACCTGCGACCTTGTCCCAGCTGAAGGGAGCTTCAGGATCGCATTTGACCCCGTACAGATTGAAGAAGATCTCCTTCGGCTCAGAGTTCTTTATCAGAGTGACCCCCACAATAATCCCATTGGGCTCCCTCACACATGCATCTATCGAGATCACCTCAGCATCAGCTGCAAAAATAAAATGGAAAAAGTAATGATTCCTTGTAGAAGCAAAATTATAGTCAATCCAAACAACAATAGACCCGAACAATTCCTTATGAATATAATTACCGGTTTTCTTACAAAGTTGTGCTTACACGTACACTAGAATCAATTTTCATTAAACAAGCAACAATATGATTGCCTTGGCAACTTGTGTGTACTCTTGTGTACTCTGCACATTCTTACCCAATAATATCAATTCATCCTCAACAATACTAGTACGATACTAGATGAGACTACCCCCTCCCACCTGGTATGTAATTGAAGGTGATAGGTGTGAGGGAGGGTGGACGTTGGACGGAGGGCTTGTGGTACTCCAAACAGAAGATCTCTCCTCCCAGCGTCGACACCACCAGCTTGTTTAGGCCATTTATACAGATGTTCAGCAACCCATAGATGTTGCTCTGTCTTTGTAGAGGGAAAAATTGGGTCTCGTGAAAAATGATCTCCTGCTGACTTGGGACCGGGAATGGACAGTCTGGAACAGGAACGGAGCCCTCATCATTTAATGGGCTCTCTCCAGTAGCTGGACTCTCACTGATAGATACTGTTGACATCTTGATGACTACTGTATGTTCTCTTTTCGATCTCTAGCTAGCTCTAGCTAAGATAACGAACGGCTGGTCTCGAGGCTATAGCTAGCTAGCTCTAGCTCTATGATTATTAAAAAATTTCTGCATGGTAAAGGGGGTGGGGCTGGTTCCACCTAACTGGGGTCAGAGGTCATACAACTATGTTTTAGGGGGTGTGGTGTAAGGCACGCCCATCTACACGTGTTCGCTGTGACATCACAAATTGGATCTAATTCTAGAAGATACCCATCAAAGTGAACAAAAGATCCTAGAAAGAGAGTCCATTTCTTCGATCCCAGTGAATTTAATCGTATTCTATTAGTAATATTCTGTTAGGAAAGTTCAAGATGTCCACTTGGGGGGATTTCATTGCTCAGAATGAGGAGAGAGACGGTGTGAGGTTCACTTGGAACGTGTGGCCGGCTACTAGGATCGAGTCGACCAAGATGGTGAGTGTGCGTCCCATTAACTCTGCGGATCACAAATGAAGCATGCATGTCAACATGAACTTTACAAACGTCTACCTCTACTAAGACTTAGTCTAAGCCTTGTCGTGCCACATCAAGTGTATACATTAACAGTATGTACAAGGTCTAGTGCACAGCACAGCACAGCACGATGCATGCACTGATCTCACTGCTCCTTTCTTCAGGTGGTTCCAGTGGCTGCCATGGTAACTCCCCTCAAGGAGCGTCCAGACATGCCCCCAATCTGTTATGACCCAGTCCTCTGCTCAAGGTCTCAGTGTCGAGCTGTTCTCAACCCACTCTGGTGAGCAAGCGGTTGCTTAGCTTATCATACATGTACGTACTTCCTCTCCAACCACTTCACATACAAGTACCCTTCTTACTAATGGTCACGCTGTACAAACCCTTTACCTCATTTAAATGCAAACCTTGTTAGAGAAAACAGAAGTCAACCACTATATACTGACAGTAGCTCTGTATACTAGTCTACACACTTGAGGTAGCATTTCTGCTTAAAACTTTAGGTAAAAAGGGTTTATTTTCTTGATAGTATTGGTTATAGTTCCACTAACTTCCAGCCTAGCATGTGCAATAGAGCTGTGATTACGCGACAAACAAGTGCTTCTCCTAAGCATGCTTTACGTGATGTTAGCTCATTGTTACCTGATACTTCTGTTAACAAACAGTGAACATTTCCAATACTCAATACTGAAGCCATGTTGTATCCACTGTATATAAGTGTCTCGTTTACACGTTCTTTGTTTCCTTCAGTCAAGTAGACTACCGAGCCAAGACCTGGGCCTGCAACTTTTGCTTCCAGAGAAATGCCGTGAGTCCATCAATATAGAGGGAGAGGGGGTAGTTGGTTGGCTAGCAACTCCCTTGTTTGCGACCACCGTACAGGTTCATGGTATCCCGTTGTTTGGTAACTATAGTTTTATCCTATAATTATATCGAGTGTCTTAATTAATCCCCCACTCTCTCCTTCCCTCTATTTACTATTGTTTCCCACTTTTCCCCATTTCTTTCCCATCTATTGCATGTACCACTACATGTCTTACATAACACCCCTCTCCTCATTCCCAGTTCCCTCAGCACTACGCTGGTATCAGTGAGACCAATCAGCCAGCCGAGCTCATCCCTCAGTTTTCTACCATAGAGTACCAGCTGCAGGTGGGTACCCAGTGGCGTGTCATGTTTCTGTACACATACACATTGTACTACCTCTCATTGTTTGTTGCCTCCAGCGCTCGGGTACTGCTCCCACCATCTTCCTGTTTGTTGTGGACACATGTCAGGAGGAGGAAAATCTTCAAGCCCTAAAGGTAACCTTTGTATGCCCCACCCCTTATCACCTCCAATAATAGTCTTTGCTCTGGTACATGTAATAATACTCCCTTCCTAATGTTAGCACTAATATTATCGATATGCCCCCTTGCCCGACAGGAATCTCTTCAGTTGTCTCTCAGTCTCATTCCACCCACTGCACTAGTCGGACTCATCACCTTCGGGAGAATGGTAGGCACGATACATACACTCCATGCGTCACAGTGTACGTACTACCCCCATTATAAGCCCACTATAAAACATTTATGTTCACTGCTACATTATTTGCGGCAATTTCATGTGTATGTTCAGTATGTACAGTACTGCGTCTTATATTTCCTTTCTACCCTGTAGGTACAACTCCACGAGCTAGGCTGTGATAGCTTTGCCAAGAGCTTTGTGTTCCGAGGTACTAAGGAGGTGACGACGAATCAGCTACAGGACCAGCTGGGTGTGGCCGGGGGCTCGAGTGCCCGCCCCCAAGCCTCCTCCGGACCAGGCGGGACACAGCAACCCTCACAGCCCGATATCCCGAACCGATTCCTGCAACCTCTCCAGAATATTGACATGAATCTGACAGACATGATTGGGGATATCCAGTGCGACCCGTGGCCTGTGCCGCAAGGGACACGCCCCCTTAGGTCCACGGGGGCAGCCCTCTCGTTAGCCGTTAGTTTGTTAGAGGCAACGTTCCCCAACGCTGGAGCCAGGATCATGCTGTTTGTGGGTGGTCCGTGCACTCAGGTGAAATATTGTACATTTTATCTTTTTTTTTTGATTTAGTAGCTAGTTTAAGATTGTCTTTTCACATTTGTATATGTGTATCTAAATTAATCCCTAACATCTACACTTCCCCCCTCCCGTCACTCATTGATAGGGTCCTGGTATGGTGGTGGGCCATGAGAGGAAGGAGATCATCCGCTCTCAATACGACCTTGAGAAGGACACTTGCAAGTACCATAAGAAGGCCACCAAGGTGGGTGTCCATAATTATATACCGAGGTACATGGGTCTTATACTCTCAATCCCAAGTTATTATCTGAGGTTGTAAAGTTTGCCAAACAACATACATGATTGGGGAAGGGGCACCTGGCAAATAAGTATGTACGTGTATGTGTAGTAGGCAGACCTAGGACTAAGCACCTCCAATCAAAGCTTCCCTCAAGTTCAGTAAAGGGAACGTTATGGTATAGTGATCAAGGTGTACTGGAACAGTGTAGTGGACTGGTGTTAGTATACTTGTGGTTATTTCATGTAGTCTGTATTTTAACTATTATAAAAGGGTATTATTGTACCAATACAAGATGGAGAAATTCATTGTGATAATTAATCTTAAACAAACTCATACATGTACCTCGTTCTTGCTACTGTTACTCCGCCTTACCCCCCTTACCCCCCCACCTGTATGCTGCAGCTCTACGAGGGTCTGGCCAAGCGTGCTGCTGGGAACGGTCACGCTGTGGACGTGTACGCATGTGCACTGGACCAGACCGGCACTCACGAGATGAAGTACCTCTCAAACGACACAGGGTCAGAGTTCAATTATATTGTGTAACTAAGAACGTGTGTTGTGTTTTGGCGTATGATGAATTTCTTTATCTGACACCTCTTGTTTGAGCGCAGTCAATGAGCAAAATTTAATTCCCTGATGCCAAGTAAATCTAGAATTTGTTGTACATGTATACCGTATAGCGAGTTAATTTTCGTGGGGTAAAAAACTCGTTCAACTCGAAAACGGTGGCTTTCGTGAGTAAACATTTCTTATTGCTTGCACTCGTGGAGGTCAGCTTGCCCACGAAAATAACTAATATTTTACCCCACGAAAAATACGGTAGTGTCTAGGACTACATTGTATAATCATTTTGGTCGAGTACAGGAAACAGTGGTTGCATGATTTTCCTCACCACAACATAATTATACACTGTAGCTAGTAACTTTTCGTCACATTCTAACCGTTGAGCAATTACAGCTGGAACCAGACACTGTATGTTTGTTACAATGGAGCACTCAGTTTATGGATGCCTTTACCCGCTCACAGTGGTTACATGATCTTTACCCGCTCACAGTGGTCACATGATCTTTACCCGCACACAGTGGTTACATGATCTTTACCCGCTCACAGTGGTTACATGATCCTTGGTGACTCGTTCAACACCTCCCTCTTCAAGCAGACGTGGCAAAAAGCGTTCGCCAAAGATTCTCACGGACAGCACTTCAAAATGGCCTTCAACGCGTCCTTTGAAGTCAAGGTACCCAGCATCTAACTAGCAGCTGTATGTGCCATAATTTTGTCCATGTACATACAAATGTATATAATCTAAAGCGATCTTTTTTTTTGTTCAAGTAAACACCTTAAACTTACAAGTCTAAAATAATGTTTATGCATGTACATTGTAGTCAACAGTTATCCTATAATACCGGTGTACTCCGTATGACACAGTTCGCAGTGTGCTCATCATGTTGTTGTTTATTGCCTCCCCAGTGCTCTCGGGAGCTGAAGCTGTGTGGTGTGTTGGGACCCTGTGTGAGCCTCAATCGCAAGAACGCCTCCGTGTCCGATAATGTTAGTGTCATCTCACTATACCCATACTGTGTCACAATTATGCTTTAATATAAGGATCCATCGTCCACAGTGTGAAGTATATATCAAATACTTGAACCCCCCCCACACATACACACACACACGCACGCACGCACACACACACACACACACTTACTCAGGAGACTGGAGTGGGTGGAACATCAGCTTGGAGGGTGTCTGGGATAGACCCGGCCACGTCATTGTGCGTCATGTTTGAGGTTGTGAATCAACAGGCCAGTGCCATCCCTCAGGGCCAGCCTGGGGCCGTTCAGTTCATCACCTTCTATCAGCATGCCTCGGGGCAGAAGAGAGTCAGAGTGACCACCGTTGCTAGGCAGTGAGTGCGGAGGTTTAGTTATTGCATGTGGTGGCTTATTTAGAGGGGCTGTTCATTGACTGTTGTTTGACCCCTCCCCCCTCCAGTTGGGCTGATGCTGCTACTAACATCAATCACATCTCTGCCAGTTTTGATCAGGAGGCTGCCGCTGTTGTCATGGCAAGGATGGCCGTAGAAAAGTAAGTAAAGACCCGTCTCATTGCTGTACATGTATGTCCGTACAGTGTTGGACTTATGTGTTTAATACCAAGCTTGCAGTTTATTCACCATCCTTTACCTACGTCTCATCTCGTTGGTGTACATGCCCAGTATGTCTGTACAGTGCTTGTCTGTACAGTGTTGTTGCACTTAGGCCATGCAAAGTCAATTTGTAGTTTCTCAGCTATTATTCGCAAGCAGATTGAGGAATTTGTTAATGATAATGATATTCATAGAATTTTAATTGAAAACACACCCCTAACTTCCTCTTGGAAAGCAGTCAATTTCCAAGCCCGAGGGCCTGAGAAACTACAAATTGACTTTGCATGGCCTTACATGTATTATATACCAAGCATGCAGTTTAGTTACCATCCTTTACCTACCCTGCACCCCCCCCCCCCACCCTCCAGGTCAGAGATTGATGATGGCCCTGATGTGCTGAGGTGGCTCGACAGAATGCTTATCAGATTGGTATGTTACTTGGCTGCATATCAATCTTACATGTAGGTGTAGTAGAATCAGTCAGTAATGCTAACATGTCTATGTCCCTCACAGTGTCAGAAGTTTGGTGAGTACCACAAAGACGATCCTTCCTCGTTTAAGTTCTCAGACAACTTCTCCCTCTACCCTCAGGTGAGTGAGTGTGCAGTTGCTACAATGTAGTACATGTTCTCGTACTGGTAGCCAAGTGCCTTTAGTACTGTACCTAGGTAGGAGGAAACTTGGTAGCCTAGTGCCTTTAGTACTGTACCTAGGTAGGAGGAAACTTGCTACAGACAGAAAATGTATGTGTATAAGCACACTGCATTGATCTTTAATTGACCTTCCCCCACCACCCCCCACACACACACACATACACACACACACACACACACACACACACACACACACACACACACACACACACACACACACACACACACACACACACACACACACACAGTTTATGTTCCACTTGCGACGGTCCCAGTTCCTCCAAGTGTTCAACAACAGCCCTGACGAGAGTGCCTACTATCGTAACAAACTCAATCGTGAGGATGTCACTCAGTCTCTGGTGATGGTACAACCTATTCTCTACGCCTACTCTTTCAATGGACCCCCTGAGGTACGCCAGCTGTTTCCTTAGACTGTCCATGTTGTAGATAACATATGACCAAGGTCTTGGGTACAACTAGCAGTGGTTTTATTAGTACAAAGATGGTCTAATATAAATGCTTGGGTTTTTTTAGTGATGATCTTCTGTATAATATTATAGACCCACGTTACATTACAGTGTTCATTCACTTTCACATTGACTTGTTGCTAGCAGAGACTTTATTTTGATGTACAACTATAACTCCTCCCCTTCACCCCCCACCCATCTCAGCCCGTGCTCCTTGACTCTACCAGCATCACTGCCGACAGAATACTCCTCCTGGACACTTTCTTCCACATCCTCATCTACCATGGAGAGGTAAGTAATGTGGTGGGTGTGTGTGTTTATCTTTATCCTCAGGCAATTGTTTATTAGCAACCCTTATGTACAGTCATGTATATTCTAGACTTGCATAAAGTAGTCGCGTACTTGTACATGTAAATGCTTGATATGCCTCTTAATTTAGATCATAAATGGGTGTAGATTTGAAGTGTTACATTATTTACATGGACAATGTGCAGTACCTAACATGATTGTACTATCCACCGTGCCACAAAACAGACCGTTGTTGCGTGGCGTAAACAAGGCTACCATAATTTACCGGACCACGAGAACTTTCGTCAGCTGCTCCAAGCCCCAGTGGACGACGCCCAGGAGATCTTGCAGACTCGGTTTCCAATGCCTCGTTACATCGTGACGGAGAAGGACGGCAGTCAAGCTCGCTTCTTGTTGGCCAAAGTCAACCCTTCCCAGACTCACAACACAACCTACGGATGGGGAGCGGTGAGTATGAGGGCAGTGAGTGTGGGGGTGGTGAGTGTGGGGGCAGTGAGTGTGGGGGTGGTGAGTGTGAGGGCAGTGAGTGTGGGGGTGGTGAGTGTGAGGGCAGTGAGTGTGAGGGTCATGAGTGTGTGAATCATTTGCTGTTGTATCAATACGTATACCTCTTGTGGCTACGCCCCAGGCCGTAATGGTGTGTTTCAATCGATGTCCTTTCAATGAAAGACTTTGATTTACTGCCTAGCAGAAAATACTAGTTGTGTATGTGTCTGTGTGGTGTATGGTTATTCATACATGTCTCCCTTTGCAGGAGGGAGCGAGCTCTCCCATTTTAACGGACGATGTCAGTTTGCAGGTATTCATGGACCACCTTAAGAAGTTGGCCGTCTCCAGTTCCACCTGACACATGTGACTGTGGATGGATTCATGTGACTAATAGGTTTTATTCATATACAGTACACGTCTGTCGTCTTAATTAATTTTTGTGTTACAATTTGAGATGTAATGATCATTAATTTTGTGTATTGAGACAATCCTAGCCGGCCACGTACAGTAATTAGAATTAGTGAAACTGGGCATGATGGGGACCAGCTTTATAATAATGTTGCAATAATTATATCTGCGGCGAGGTTGGTCAAATGAATGACATCGACGTCACATGCACACCTATGATTCATAATCAGCCTCATAAAGGTCCAGGGATGCATGATCTAATTCCGAACAAAATATAATTATGCAGACAATGTTAATTATTATAGACACTCAATTTTTTAGATCTATAGGTTGGTTGGGCATATACTATAATTATAGCTAGTTATAAAGAAAAAATAGAAAAGTGGTTCAGTTCTGTGTGTCCATGGTGACTAGTTCTGGCCTGGATCGGATGGGTGTATGTTCCTTCTTGGAGTGGGGGACACTTTTTGAGGGTGTGTCGAAGTCTACGTATCTCACAGACGCCATCTTGGCATATTCACTGCAGGGGGGTTATAGTAGTATGCTAAATATAGCACAAGAAATGCGAAAATGGCTTTGATTGTCAAAATCTAGACTTATTCAGGCTAAAAATGATGTGAAACAAAAGCTCCTCTTGTTATTGTATCTCTCACCTGACGATCATGTCAGCCATTTCATCAGCACTCCTAAACTTCTCGTAGTTCACTCTTATCACGGGGATGATCCGCGCAATATCAGCCATAAACTCTTCGTAAGCACCGTGAAGATTCTCCAGATAGTCGAGAGAGATGGTGGACTCACACTCACGTTGCCTCAGCTCAATCCTCCTCTTGCTCTCAGCTGGGGAGACGTCAAGGTGGACAATCAGGTTGGGCTTCTTCCTGAAGGTTAAAGTTAAGGGAGTCTTGTAAACTGGGAAACAAAGGCAGTGGTATATGTACTAGATAATGGTTGCTTGTCCATGTAACCAAATCCAGATTACATCATCTACAAGCTTTAGCTATTTAGAGAAATTACGATACCGAAGTAAGTATTAGACACAGTCACACATACATGAAGTTGGACATGTTGCTGAACAGGGAGCAATAGGTCTGGTACTCTCTCTCTTCCATCAGTCCCGAGTCTTTGAGCACCTGCAGAACACATAATAACATGTCTAAATAGCATGAGATTAATTTTTACACATGCCATAAACAAAAATGTCCTTCATACATAATGTGCATGTATATTATAGCATGATACTTATTATTATGACGACCCCTTACCAAATTATGTGTCCGACTGTGTAATAAGAATAATATAACACCAAGGGCGTATGAAGAGAAGAGGGCATGCAACTCACAATGTAAACTGCGTATGCGTCAAAAAACTGATGAGTCAGCAGGATATAGCCAACCGCTCACTAGAGGAGGTTGGTCACGATTAATTAAGATTCACGTGAGCTTATGTTTTCTATGTAAAAACTCCAAACTCATCCAAGCTGCTGAGTCGGCACATTTTATCTACTTTCTTCCATTAGCTTGTTTATCTTTCTTGTATAACATGTCCTGTTAGTTTATGAGTCGTAGTAGTTTAACACTATGATTGCTATACCTGCTACATCAAGACAGGAGTCAAAGAAACCAAGGATTTGAGGCAACAACTCAAAGTTTGTGGTTTCTGGCTTGTTGCTTCTAGTACGACTATGCTACTCACTTTCTAGTGTCACTGAGCATTGTTAGCATCATTTACTACTAGTATAGAGAGCTACAATCATCTGCAGTATGTTAGCTAGCTAGCTTAGCTAGAATAGCTACTTTCTCTGTAAGTTTCCGTATATCTTCACCGTGCACGCACAAAAACGGTGCACGTGCAATGCTATTTTTAGATATAAGACCCCGCCCATTTGTTTTCTGATAGATAGTAGTTGCATGCCCTCTTCTCTTCATACGCCCTTGATAACACGAAGGGACGCGACTGTATGACTTTTATTACACCCTTGTTACTTTGACTCGACTGTAAGTGCACATACACACACACTCACGAAATACAATCTAAAGTAGAAAAGGTAGCTCGTGGTGGTAGTTACCTTGGCGAATACAGAGTCCTCGTAGATGGTCCTGTCCTGGACTCCGCCTCTTCCTGTCCAAATGATCTGTTGGTGCTGTTGAAACCGACGGTTGAGTAGATACACCTGTAGCGAAGAAATTCATTGAAATCTTAGGACAGACAACATGGTTGTATATTGCCAAATACCCTAAGGCTGCTCTTACTTGTAGGGGAAATGAGAATCTTGCCGGGTCTTTGTAGAAGTCGCTCAGGTATACATTATCGATGACGGGCTCGTAGAACACTGGGAGGTTCATTCTCTCTGCCAGTTTAGTAGCCAGGGTGCTTTTCCCAGCTCCAATCAGACCACTGATTGAGATGAACAGATCGCTACTGCTGTTCTTCTGGTCAAGCGTTAGTAGGCTCTCTCTAGACTTGCTGCTGGGTGAGATTCCGTTGGCTTGAGGCTGATTAGGCCTCTCTTCACAGTTTCCAGCCATCATTTTGTAGATTGGATATTGCTTTGGCTTAGTGCTTTACTATCACAAGAAAACGTGCCCGGTAATCGCCCGCCAAAAATGTAGATAATACGCATGCGCAAAATTAATGGGTGGGGCTGCGTAAAAGCGCTCAGAAGGGAAGTCTTTCACCATTGACTACGGTTCCCCATACTCAGACTAGCCTCGAGACCAGGCGGATTAAAATATGACCTGTCTCGGTTGTTGCATGGGTGATAGTGCACATGCGCAAACTGAGTTCCCCAGAATCTGAAAGTACAGGGTTTTGCAGAGTTCTTGCAACATTAACTTTTAATCGGTCTGCACATGCGAAGAGATCTGCCTTTGATCTCACCGCAGACTATTAGCTAAGTCAGTGCATGTGTGTGTGGAAATGAGTAAGGCAGCCTCAAAACTCTCTTTTCACATAATTATAACAGTGGAGGGTGATGTGTACAGAAATGATATTACGATGTAATTGGTGAGCCAGAGTACTCCAGCGTGGAAGTGTCTGAACCCCAAATTAATTTATTATAGTGATCTTGTGAGTGCAGCATGAGTTTAATACATCAGCAGGAGTTAAAATTTGCAGAGGTCGCCATAGCCTGGTGTATTAAACTTCGAGCTTGCAACCAGTGGTGCCAGCTCTAACTCGTGGATGTTGTAGAATGTAGCAGAGTTCACTGTAGTGTAGTGGGATTGACATCGTGGTCAAAACAATACATCCATGCATGAGTTCGAACCAATAGGAACTTGGTAGAAGAGGAAGCTTTAATACCCTAGTTTTGTAGTCGGACATGTAATATATCTTGCGGCCTTCTTTTGTACACATTTTAAGTTGGCCGTATCCTTATAAAGAAGACTTCAATCGAATGGCAGTGTTTCAGCCTTGTAGGACCAATGACAGTGACAACACCATCCCAAGATAGACTTCTGGGCTGCCCACTTTTGATTTTACTGCTTGCCTCAGCTAGCTACATAGTGATACAAGTCCTGGACTTCACTTTAGAATCCATTTTTACTGATCACACGGTGGCAGATCTCTACGCATGCGCAGACTGGTTAAAAGTTCATGTTGCAAGAACCATAGATTGAAAAGGAAGGGGATTGGAAACGACCACTCAACCAGAGTACGGTCCAGGCCTCCCTGTGTAAATGGTTGAAACACTCCGCGTTATGATTTCGCGCTCGCGATTATTTTTGTTTTGACCGTACTCTGGTTGTATTTCAACTGTTTCTAGCTCTCCTATCCACTAGCGATCACTCAGAGGCTGGGAGGTTACTCTAGAGAAGTAAGTTTACACCACTGACAAGCTCTAACTTGTCTAAGTCCGCTGTCTTTACTCTGTTTTTAGTTTTTGTTGAGTATAGCTTGAATTACTCCATGTCAACTTTTCTCTTTCCCTGCTGCGAAGCCTAAACAGCAAAAGACATTGCTTGACTTGGTTATTATATATCTAAGTGCTATATAGAATGGTTTCATGCCATGGATAAGCTTTACTGTTCATAAACGTTTGCAGTATAGTCCTTCAAACTGCTTTAGTATACTTTTAGACACACCACGGGCCTTGACCTCTCACGACTTCATAGTAAGGGCTATTCCTTCTTTTATAGCATTCATTTGTTTAGTGATAGTGGTTGTGTTGCTTAGTCGACCTTTTAGAGCTATATTCTCTTTACTTTTTAGAATATTCAACATTAAAAGTGATCAATTTCACCATTTCTATGTACAGCACATTGTATGGCAGCCAAGACAGGTAATGAGCATGCTGACTATAAAATAATCCCTTTGTAGTTTTAGCCACGCCCTATAACGCGGAGTGTTTCACGCAAACATTTTCGTTTCCATCCCCTTCCTATGCAAGAACTCTGCAAAACCTAGCCTCGATCCCAGGCCGAGTTTTCGCTTTTATAACGGTTAGGCGAACAACTGGGCCTGGTACTAGTTGTCTGCGCATGTGTCAATCGTTTGTCAGATTCTGACGAATGGATATTCTTGTTCACTTTCGTGACATTTATATTCGTGTACTATCGTGTACTAGAAGTCAGTTCCCGTTTTATCATTATTGGAATCGATTGGAATGGCTCTTAGCTGAAGCTTCTCTCTTCTCTGAAGCTTATTCTGAAGACTGAACAACAAGGGAAGAGGTATAAAGCTTTGTCAAGCTTGTTAAGGTCAGATATTTTTGTGTGGGCCCTATGGCCGGCTATGCTATCAAGTCTTGTTCATGTTTGGCAAGAATGTAGGTAGACTATAGTTTCATCATTAATATGGTGGATCAAGTGAAGAGTGTGAGCTAGAGAACTTGGTGCTGCCATCATCAGCTCGTCGACAATGACACTATAACCGAGAAATTTAATATGTATAGATCTACACGTATTTAAAATGTCTACTTCTCTGTACAGGAGCAATGGCTAATATCCAGCTATCCCAACAGTGCTCCTCTTGGCTATACTAACGGACGAGACTGGACAGTTTGAGGTAAGGGTTTAACCGTCTTTGGTTTCTTTTAATATTGTCCTATACTCACAGACACAGGACTGGAGTATGACCTGCTCATTCGAGCGTTGCTGGGTAGCTCAGAGACATCAAGAGAATCTACGTTTTCTCAAGCAATGAGTTACGAGTTGGGGCCTAGAATCAGAGAAGTCCAGCAGCCTGCTAAATCTTTTTGAAACGTAATTTGAAGGCATTCAATCATCCTGAAGTTGCCCTGGGTCACTGTAATTGTGCTGCAGTACAACTGGCAACTCCCCAGGCCTTTGTGAAGCAGCTCCCTATGTGCATCTTTTGTGTACTCACTCTGTGCATTTTCTGTGTACAAATTTCCATTATTGATTTATTAAATATTTTTGCCGACCACAAATATACAATGAAAATTTGACGCATGCGCAGACAACTAGTACCAGGCCCAGTTGTTCGCCTAACCGTTATAAAAGCGAAAACTCGGCCTGGGATCGAGGCTATGCAAAACCCTGTATATTCATCGCTAAATGATAATAATATTATTATGCCTCGAGGCGTAGCCGCACGAGGGATACGGTAAAGCTGACTGTGTGTGTGTCTGTCTGTACTGTCTGTCTGTCTGTCTGTCTGTCTGTGTGTCTGTCTGTGTGTGTATTCCAGCTATAACTGCTCAACGGTTGCAATGCGACGAAAACTAACAGCTTCTATAGGCTTCTAGCCACGTTCTCTTGGATTTTGATTCGTGGATTAGCAAACTAAAGCTTCTTTCTCGAGTTATGGCTAGTTTGACTCACATTGAAGGCTGTTGCAGTCTCTTCAGAATCTTTCATAGCATCATCTGTCCGCACAAACTTTCTATTCAACATATGAGTTAGCCTTGCACTAAAGCGCTAGCTTTTTGTTAGCTACAATACTCAGAAAATATCTGTTAATTAAAACAGCTAGCTAGCAGTAGCCGTTGATCTCTTTGGACACACCCTTTAATTATTCCTGTGGATGTAATGTGCATGCGCGCTCATTCCCCCATGTGTGAGAAAATAATATCCAAGACCCAGATCCAGATCCTCCTGGCAGAGTCATCTTTGTCTTGAGGGCCTGGTAAGCCACAAAACACTACCATAATTATAACAATATAGATAACAATATGCATGTACACAAGTCTAGATATTATATACACTGAACTACAGATCCTGGAAGAATCAATTTTCTTCTTTCTTGAGGTCCTGGTAAGCCACATAATACAATAAATAACAACAATAGATGCATGTAAATAAGTCTTTTCTTCTCAGTGACTTTATATAGAAAAGCTAACTTTATATAAAATTCATAACTAATATAACACTAATACTTTTGAGCGAAAGCAAAAACATGGCGAGAGGCATTAGCACAGCGCCAGCTTGAACACTAGTTATTAAAGTGATTGTGAATAGATGTAGCATGTCCTGTACCCTTTATTTTTAGAAGGGAAGTCTTTCACCATTGACCACGCTTTTACTTGCGTTAACTAGTTTCACTGACCTGATATACCTTCTAAGACACACAAAACCATGTGGATAGCTCCACGTGGCTCCTATTGTGGGGGGCGTGCTGGTAGGCATAAATCATCTGCAGATCCTGCCACCTATAAATCCTGCTGTCATAGCATCACTTACATTTCCTGAAAATATATCTAATGGCCTAGAATATACTGACCCAATTTTTCCCCTCCATCCATTGCGAAAATATACTTGGATGGCCTAATTTTAGGATGCCTGACAGCCTAAACCCTCCACTAAAAAGGCTTGCCTTTCCCTCCAAGTATAACCCCCCATATTCCTTTTTTATCACTAGTATACACCTTACTACTCAGTCATCATAATTATATGATGTGATGGTTAACAATGACAACATGCAGTGATGCTAAATACTTTATAATAAAACCTTATGCCACTGCCAGTGTGAGATGGTGTCTCGCCATTCATGAAGAGTGCATGAGAGTCTATCAACCTTGATGACATCGCTGCCCTCTTAGTGCCGGGTTCTATACAGTAAGCCTGGAACGTATTATCTACCATTTCTTATCTTTTTGATTGCCCTATCTTCAAATCTCTGATTCCAAAAACATGGCCTGCATGCTAACATGCTGTATATACAGTACACTGCATCCCCATGCACAACATAATTGGCTCATTCAGTTTCCCCTCTTTGCCCGAGCTGCTTTCACCATTTTTCAAATTTTACTGTTAAACCGACTCGCTTTGAGCTACTAGACACTCCCAGTCTGCGTATTCTCTTTTGGACCAGTTGCAGTTTCGGCCTCTTGGCCAGTCTAGCGGGTCCTCAAATCATGTCAGTCTGCTGACAGGTATGTTTTTATTGTGCACACCGTAGAATAAGCCGTGAGATACATGTACACATAATTATACATTATTTACTTCGATACCCATTCACAATACCATACAATGTACATAAGTCTCTACTTATTCTGTCCAACCCTGTAGGTTCTTCTGGAGAACTTGGCTAACCATTACGGACAAACATCTCGGTACTACTCGACAGGAAGACGCATGAGCCTCCTGATGTGCCTGGCGAAAATCATATAAGCGATCTCGTGACAAATTGTCCACTAAAGCCCATAATTATAGGTGCATGAGAAAAGCGTCTTTACTCGCACAACTCTTGATGACTGCTACCACCACTTGGTTATTTCATCGACAATTTACCATCGCTCTTCCCAGTGCCTTCCCTCCAATACCGCCGCCCCTACAATTGGCACGAACTCCTTGATCGCCATGTTATGTTTTATCCTCTACTTTAGTATACTCTATGCCAGTTGACACCATTCGTCCTCGTAGAATGCCCCACAACCCCTGCAGCCTGAGGCCTCAGACGTCAGCTAGAACTGTTGTGGGGACCAACTTGCTTAGAGAGCCAACATTTTTATACCGTTCCAACCATGCAAAACTCTGAATGAGCTCCAGCATTCAATTGGTTTATACTTATTGACACCGGCACTTTGGTCAAGCAATCCCCACCAAACTACTGTTGCTGTGTGCTGCAGCTTCCCAACGATTGCAGCAACTCTGGTTTTTTTTTTGCATTGCTCACTCTTCCAACAACACCTCTACTTTTGCCATCAGCAGTCGAACTTGCTCCTCTACAGAGTTAATTTTGAACCCCAGAAATGTAATGCATGTCGTGGGGACCTTCTACTTTCTCTTTTGCTAGGCCTGCAAATGTCTTTCAGCTGTAAGCCACTGATTGCACAGTTATCTGCTCCACACACGATAAAATCGTCCCAATAATTATAGTGCCACACATATTCAATAAGCGGTGCCATCAGCACTATTTAACACACTATTTTACCAGTGACAGTGGCAACCCCCAGACGTTTTACCATCCACACTCGGTCACAGTGTTGGGTGCCGATCTCAGCTCCAAAATAATGACAATGCTGCGTCCACAAAGACTCTTCCATTTCATTCCATGGCCCACAACCTTTGATCCACTGGGTGTATACCACCGGACCAATCCTGTAGGTTGGCCTAATCCAACAATCTTTTCGCAATGTCATCCACTTAGCCATATACATTAACAAACACAACTCTGGGTCGATTCCGTCATTAACACTTTTGCCATCCGAGAGATATCAACAATCAACCTCCCTAACTTCGGAAAAACCCCTAATCTGCTCACTTTAAATGGCAATCCTCTGCACTTCCTTTTCCAAATACTCACTGGATGCTGCATCGTCTAGCCGAAGGGACACACACCTGATCTAAAACATAAAACTAAAACCGTTTTAGATCCCCCTCACGGTAAGTTCTCAGGGTGATCCTCCAACAATGATTTTCAATGATTCCACACCAATGGAGTCACTATTGCTCGTAAGCACTCAACCCAACCTTCTCCAAACTAGCTGGTATCTCGATAACCCCTCTCCATTCCGATGCGAATGTGAAACTCGGGGCACAATTGACTGCCAAGGTGGTGTAGGATCAAATGCTTTATACGTAGTTAAGTAAGTACCTAGCTATCTATATACAATACACATCAGGTGAAACACCAGAGTGATGGCATACCCAACAAAATGACAGGGTGATGGCATACCCAATAAATGGCAGGGTGATGGCATACCCAACAAATGGCCAACAAATGGCAGGGTGATGGCATACCCAACAAATGACCAACAAATGGCAGGGTGATGGCATACCCAACAAATGACCAACAAATGGCAGGGTGATGGCATACCCAACAAATGGCACAGGTAACGTAACCTGCGGTGTTACGTTACCACTATCTTATAGAAATAGATAAGCAAC
Organism: Halichondria panicea; assembly: GCF_963675165.1. Lineage (NCBI taxonomy): Eukaryota > Metazoa > Porifera > Demospongiae > Suberitida > Halichondriidae > Halichondria > Halichondria panicea. The sequence continues at coordinate 1,235,337 of NC_087391.1, forward strand.
TGTCACCCTCCGGTTAGTTATTTTAGTTGCATGTCCTTATTTAGTAGTAACTTCCCTTGTGGTTTTATTTCTTGGTAAAAATTAATAGCCTGTGTGTATTAATAGCCTGTGTGTATGTTGTGCATCAGAGTTCTTTGCTATGTGATAGACACATGACGAACAAATTATGAACAGAGTCCAACAAAGACAAAAGACAGTTTTTTAGAACCTTGGGATGAATCTCGTCACAGCCATAGGCCTTGGTTTCATCCAAAGCACACAAGGCAGTATACACATCAGTTTTAGTTATCTCAACTGCACTTAACTGTGAACAAGGGGTTGGTAGGTCAGACATACTCGGCAGATTAAATTCACTTGGACTTGAAAAAGTTGAGTGAAAGAATTGGCTAAAGGCATTTGCAATTTGCTGGCGATCATAAATTGGAGTACCATTGACAACGAAAAAGTCTGGCCTTGTTTTGGTGGTTGTTAGAGATCTCAGGTGACTATAAAGTTTCCTAGGGTTTTGACCAAATTCAGATGCTATTTGAAGCATAATAATATTGCTCTTTTGCAGTCAAAATTGCATTTTGCAGTTCAGTTTCAGCCATTAATAACTTCAATTGGTTAGTGTCAGTTGATTTTAGTTGATATTTCTTACGCAAATTAAGTTCTTGTACAATTTATTTGATGACAGACAACAGAGTTATATAAACCACTTGCATGGGTGAGGTTTTTTCGGTATTTTGAAGAACAGAAAAAGGAGAGGCTGCGAAGGAGGCTACCCTATTTCTAGTTCAAGCATAATTATAATTGGAAACCGATCGAAGTAGAGTGTATAATTATGACCTCGATTAAATTTGCGCCTATGGCCGGCTAGATAGATCTACAATATCATGCAGGAGTGTCATTGCATGCAGCACTCCTGACAATAATAATATATCTATAGGCTAATCTATTCTCCAGGCACTTTGTGGGTAACTTAACTGAGATTACTGCATAAGTCGCCATAGGCCATACCAGGAGTGCACTCCTGGCCAAAACACCAAGTATTAGAGTGACCTTCAGGGCCACCATAATTTTGCTCCTAGTTTTTCTATGCATGCATGCGGAATGAAATTGACAAAGTTTTAATTGTTGGAGGTGAAAAAGATTTCCACGATATAATACAAAACAGTTTATTGTACGTATATTTGTATACCAATTACAAAATGATCATGTACAGCACCATGCAGGTATAGTCTTATATACTGTGGTCTGTAATTATTGCTGAGTTTAATCATAGATGATACAGTACTGACGTTAGTCTGTATCATCTATGGTTTAATCGTAGATTAATTGCTTGAGCTGCACGTCGTACTGTCTCTGACCATAGATTGAAGAACTCTTCAATCTATGCTCTGACACAGTCCAATACATATGGAAGCAAGGGAGCTACCGTAGGACTCTCCCATGTAGCTTTGTTTAAATCCACAATTAGACAACAATCACAAAATCAAGTGTTCCAAAATACAATGCATGAGCAAGAAAAAAGTTTTAGAAATGTCCTAATTAATATCTGGAAAATGGAAACATGTCGTCATAGTCAATTCCATGGTCCCAGGTTTCGAATGCATCATGATAAGAATCTTCGTAGTCACTATAGTCGTACATGTCATCATCATCATCGAAATCATCTTCATCATCGTAACTGTCATCGTACAGATAGCTGGACCTCTCGTCTCCGTGCACGATACTGAATGGCAGAAAAATATGCTAGGGTACAGCGTGTCAACGAATAAATTATTATAATCATTGGTAGAGGTACATGTACACACGTACACCGTACACTTTGTGGGAGGTCAGGGGGTGTAACCATAAAAGGAGACAATATAGACGCAGTTAAGCTACTTTAGAGCACATCGGACACTGAGACGACTACTGCACAGTAGTGTGTATAGTGTATACAGAATATAGTGTGATACATGAGTACAGTGTGTATAGATAGAAGCTGTTACAGTACCAGTTCATTGTACCCACCTCTCCTCTTCCTCCTCCTCATCGCTAATGCCCAGCTCTGTGATCTCTCCCAGCTTGAATTGCTGTGTGTGTGTGTGTGTGTGTGTGTGTGTGTGTGTGTGTGTGTGTGTGGTGGGTGAGTCAGTACATGTACATTTTCATAATTGAAAGGTGAAGGAAGTTGGAGGGGCTCGTGGCTCGTTATTTTTGTCATGTGATTGCTGCAGCAAGATTTCTGCGCTAATGTAGTCCCTAAAACCACCCATATGATACCGGTCACACCCTACGACTGGAGCTCACCTGCTGTGCTCCAACCAACAGCTTGTCCCTAGTGTTCTCGATTTTGCTGACTAGTCGGTAGCCATCTTGAAGCCTTCTCTCTGAGAGTGTGTTGAGCGTCCTAGCCACGTCAGTGATGGTCGATAGAAGAGTATTCTCTGAAGGAAACGGAAACACAACTGTCATGCATTGCAGAGTTACAAGAAGAATACAATACCTATACCAACACCCCAGCTACATATAACCCTCAATAGCCATTTATTTAGATGCATAGACGGCACTGACAGTAGCTACTATTGTACAATGTAGAACAGGTGAAATGTGCATATTATTAACTATACTAGTATCATTCCTACAATGACAGAAGCCGAGGCCGAGGGCATAGAGGGACTTACCGAGAAAGGCTTGGAGGACGTTGGTATCTCCCTCGAGGCTCTCAGAGAGGAAGCCCAGGTAGCCAGACGTGTCCATCTTACTGAAGAACTCAGCCACACACGTGTACAGCAACATCTGTGACAACAAATTATAAATTAAGCTCAGTACTAGTATCATTATTGCATTTATGAGGTTTTCTGTACCCAAAATAAAGGGCACTCTAAACAAGAACTGGGCATTTCACCTAATTCACATTAATTAAAATACGCTGCACAGGTCCGAAAATGAGCAGATAGTTTAGTTGTACTCAAATCATCGCACTACAAACCCGTTACCTTGTGACACTGTACGAGTAGTTCACAGGCGTCACTGATGAAGCTGAGGGTCTTGATGGGGACACTGGCACTCATCCCCTTCACTATCACACACAGCTTCTCCGCAAAGCACTTGGAGCGATGATGCGAGGTACAAAGGTCGTTGAAGTCCTGAAACTTCTTGTGGTCCTTGGCTGACTTACTCAACTGGGAAGGGATAAGATACAATGCAAATAGTGTGAGTGCATACAAGGAATGACTAGCTAACTACGTGTATAAGGTACATGTTATTTGTACACCATGCACACAACTCTTTGCACAAATAAGAAGACATATTCATGGAATTTTGCTGCCTGTACACGTACCTTGGCAGAGCAGTTGAAGTAGTCTGTGTGGGTAGCTTTCCAAGGCTTCATACATTTCCAGCAGAAGTCGTGTCCACACTTGCACTTCATGCTACAGCACAGATAACAATAATTACACACACATAACATTGCGTAATACATGTAGCTGCACACAGAGACGAAAGCCCACAAAGAATATAGGACTGAAGCTTGTACAAGAAACAGATTTTAAGACAAAATTAAAAGGTAATTTCTCCCTCTAAACTCTACCCATTACATCGTGCATATACTGTACTACGATGCACTCAAACTTACTGCAGACAGCCCTCGTTCTTCTCAATGTGAGCTGAGCAGCTGGGGCACATTTTGGCGATGATATTGGCCAACTGTTTGGACTTAGAGTCCTCGTCCATGCCCACGTAGAAACCACCAATCTCCACCCATTTTTGTATGTTCTCACACGTAGCAGGCTGGTGGGACTGCAGGAGAGAGGGAGGGCAATTGTAGTCATGTCAGCTTATATAAAAAATCTTAGGACGATAAGGGAAAGCAAATAATGTGGTCCTGGTGACTTTTGAATACATGATATCAGTAAACTTCGAGCTACAGTATGGCTCTTAAATTTGATGGCTACTGCATGATCACCGAAAAGCAAAGCAAACACTTGGTAAACTTAATAATTAGTTTTCATCAAGAGTAGATAAGAGTAAGAGTGTTGAACTGCTAGTAATAGCAATTTACTGCTCCTGCGTCATCACTTGATAGTAATCAGTACTAATTTGTTATGTTAGCAACACTTCCCAGAAACCGCACATGCTGTGATTGCGCAGTTCAGTGCTACAAACCACAGACCACAGTTTACTTAACAGCACTCGAATAGTGACGACAGTGATGACGCATGTCAAGGCAAATGCGGTTCCACGATTACTACAGCAGTTGAACACTCTTACTCTTATCTACTCTTGTTTTCACTCATGCTAATAGAGGGATAGAGTGATCATAGTCCTCACCTCAATGAAGGTACATGAGAAGCACGAGGTCCACTTGCAGACATGACACGCTCCCGTGTCCATACCGTCCCCCCTGCATAGGACCTGAGTGCAGCCCTGAGGGTTACGACACCACGTCAACCAGCTGCTACGCTCCACGTACGACTGGACCACCGTTTTGCCAAACTGGAGGTGAGGGGGGAGAGGGTAAAGGGGACAATCTAAACAATGGATGACTGACAATTGTGTAATGTACATGTGTAATGAAGTGAAGGTGGCTACTTACACCAAATAATGAGAGATTACAGACTATATAATTATTATTATTATATCGAACTGTACAAAAACAAAAATACACTCCTGGTGACCTAAAGTACTGTGAGTAATACATTGTACAGTTACTTCTGTAACATTGTGCCAGTGTGTTTCAGCCAAAGTCTACCTCACAAGTAGCCGACGGCCTATTGCTCACCTTGTTCATTGGATCAGTGTCTTCCCCAAACACCTTGACAAAGAAGCTCCTGGTGGGTCTGGCAGGACAGTCAAACACCGGGCACGAACAGCGAAGGGCTCTGTTCAGATCAATCTGAGTCAGCAGGTGGTTCTGCCAGCATGTCTGATCGTGTGTGAGTGTGTGGGGGAAGGGGGAAGAGTAGGGGAGGAGTAAGGATATGAAACGCCATAAAAATTCAGAATCTAAACTCACAATTAATAAGCACTAGATGTGTGTGTGTGTGTGTGTGTGTGTGTGTGTGTGTGTGTGTGTGTGTGTGTGTGTGTGTGTGGGGTTATATGTAAAATGTATTATTGAAACTAAGAAGGCCACAAAGGAAAAGGTATGACAGAATGAACTAATACTTCTCTAACACAAGAACCACCTTTACAATCATAACATAGGATGTACATATAAAGTAAGCGCATTCTGGTCACCTGACAACAGCCGTGGTTACACCACAGCCAGATAAGGTCATGTGAGCTCACACTCAGTGTACACACGGGACATATGATCATCTTTCGCCGAGGGGGAGGAGAGCCGAGGGCATGGCCAGATAACCCCGCCCCTTCCAAGATGGCCGTCGAGTCGTTGAGATATTGCTGCATCAGTTTGTCCGTGTTCCACTGGAAATCATGCAAGAGATGCTCCAGCTTCTCAACACTCAGTTTCAAGACCTGAGAAAGACTGTTCAGCAATGAGTTGATCTTAGACTGCACCTCGGCAGGTTTCAGTGACCGCAACGTCGGGAGCATGCCCAGCAACGGTGCTTCGTGCTGCTCGTAGAACTCATTAGCATAGAGTCGAGTGTGAGAGATTTGCTTTCTCTTTGCCTTGCTCTGCGGCTGCCTTCCACTACCAGTCCTTTTCTTGGACGGTTTAGAGGTAGTGCTGGTTGGAACAGCTGCAGCTTTTGTCGTGGATACGCTTGGCTCAACAGTCACCCTTGTTGATTTCGTATCTTTGAGTTTGTCTGTCGGTACGTCCTCAGGTTTTTGTGACTTGGCCTCATCTTGTGCAGTACTGGGGTCTGGGAGATAGACTAGCATCTGGCGATTGGCCATGTCTCGTTTAATGTACCCACTAACAATCAGGTGATCCACTCGCGAGCAGATGTCACGATAGTCAGAGTCGAACCTCCCAAATGATGCCCCTCGATCGAATCTGCCAGCAGAGCACCCTTTGATCACCTGCACAAATATACATGATTACGAGCAGCAAATGATAATAATAATAGAACATGACACTGTATATGTACGTACGTGTTCCATAATATTATACACGATTGTTGCAGCTAAGAGTTTTTATCAAAAAATTAATACACCGCAATAATGTATAAATGCTGTTCTAAGCTGGAACACTTTAGTTGTTGTTTCGAGGGTGTTCTAATCTCGAGGCTACCTTGTGAGCAATGTTGTCGACACTCATCTGCTTCTCCTTCTTGAGGATCCTCACGATGGCCGAGTCCATGACCGCCCTCCGCCGCTCAAACACGTGAGCCAGGTCGACGGCACGATCCGTACGAGAGGGGGTGGGGCATTGACCACGAGTTACCAGACGCACATCATATATACGCACTCTAAGCATAGAGAGGGAAATTGGTATCTCAATCAATAAACACATGCACACAGCTACTGCAGAGCCGCTCTAGTACACCTATATACACTGTATAATTATTGTAACAATACTACCTTACAGCACAAAATCGAAATTACCACTTTATACAGTTTTGTTTGCATCACTACGCATGATCCAGAAAAAGTGTGCATGTACTGCACTCTACATGTATACATTTGTACTGTACATGTACATGTACGTGCAGTCAAATAAAGCTAGTGTGGCCTATTGTGCTACATAAAAATCAGTTAAATAGATGATGACATAACCCACTCAGAGTACAACATTAAGGGCTAACAGCTGCACGCCATTATGTGTTCAGACGTACCTGTTGGACTTGTGCTTGTTGTGGACATCCTTGCTGAACCCTTCGTTGACCTTGAACACAGTGCTCACTTTGAACGGAGTGCTCTGTATCGCCGACAGCAACTCATCGTCAGCGCTGGGTGTGACAGTGGGTGTGGTTTCGGCTTGGTTAGTGCTGGCGGTGGTGATGATTAGGACAGCCTGTCGCTCTGAGGTGAGACTGAGTAGAGCCTCACAGATATCAGGGTAGGGGAGCTGGGTGGCTTCTTGCAGGGAGGGCACAGTGTGGGTCTGGGGGGAGGGGGGAGGGGGGGGAGTTAGGTACATGTAGGTATGTAAGTTAGGGGAGCTGGGTGGCCTCTTGCAGCGAGGGTACAGTGTGGGTCTGGGGGGAGGGGGGGTTAGATACATGTAGGCATGTAAGTTAGGGGAGCTTGGTGGCTTCTTGCAGCGAGGGTACAGTGTGGGTCTGGGGGGTTAGATACATGTAGGTATGTAAGTTAGGGGAGCTGGGTGGCCTCTTGCAGCGAGGGTACAGTGTGGGTCTGGGGGTTAGATACATGTAGGTATGTAAGTTAGGGGAGCTGGGTGGCTTCTTGCAGGGAGGGCACAGTGTGGGTCTGGGGGGAGGGGGAGGGGGGGGGTTAGGTGCATGTAGGTATGTAAGTTAGGGGAGCTTGGTGGCTTCTTGCAGAGAGGATACAGTGTGGGTCTGAGGGTCTGGGGGGTTAGATACATGTAGGCATGTAAGTTAGGGGAGCTTGGTGGCTTCTTGCAGAGAGGATACAGTGTGGGTCTGAGGGTCTGGGGGGTTAGATACATGTAGGCATGTAAGTTAAGGGAGCTTGGTGGCTTCTTTCAGCAAGGGCACAGTGTGGGTCTGAGGGTCTGGGGGGTTAAGATACATGTAGGTACTGTATTTACTTGATTAAACGCCCGGGCGTTTATTTCAGATCGAAGTCTTTAGAGGGGGCGTTTAATCCAGGAGGGCATTTATTGTTATGTCTACTCCAAAACTCTTGCACAGCAGCAGTTATTGTGCTCTTCTTGGGCTGCTGTCTCAGCTTGAATCTATTTCTCAGCTTAAATTTAAGTCATAGGAGTACCCTCTGTGTCGGTATCTCTCTCTGCCATCGATGCAGCATAAAAAGTATTATTATTCTATGCTGCCATGCTTGCAACTGGGTTCCATGTGCTATTTCAGCTCCACCCACAGTGCCACGCCCCATATATGGGCGATTATTTAAGATGGGCGTTTATTGACAAAGACAGAGCTTTTACCCTGGGCGTTTATTCAAGGAGGGCGTTTAATCAAGTAAGTACGATATGTAAGTTAGGGGAGCTGGGTGCAACTATCTTGATATATTCTGGTTAAAGAGCACACATGGAAACGTTTACATGTACCAAACTACAATATAAGACGTTATTTACATGTGGTACTCACGTTACTGGCTATGAACTGCATGAGAACACACATCTGCACGGTGGACAGGACCAGTTTGATCCCTCCGTACACCACCACTGCCCAACCTTGGAGTGTGAACTGGAGTCGTCGAGGCCTCTCATGATGCTGGAGACCACACTCGTGGACTGCATGCGGGGAGTGAGAGTACATGACTAACAGGGAACTAGCAGGTTATGAAGTTTCATAGACAATCATATATTATGTAGGAGCACTACAGTGGAGAGAGTTCTTGAATCTGATACAGTACAACTTAATTATTGATGCAAACCTGAAGAGAAGAATTTTGTGAAGTCCTCACAAAACTGAGCAAGAGTGGACGGGAGATGGGAGATAGGAAGTGGGCGTGGTCTCACAGGCCAGAAGCATGGGTTGAGAGTGTACACTTGGAACACCCTCTCTCGATACAGGGAGCACTTCTGAGAGAGCTGGATGATCTCCGGGGGCAACTGCAGGGGCAATATAAAAGCCATCAATAAACTCTTGTTATGTAGTGTGTGAATTGACCACCCATAATTATTATTAATATCCTGCTTTTACGGAATATTGAGTTGAACCTGCTTGACTGATGCTTACATGTACAAAGGTCTCTCATAGTGTGAATATTAAATGAGGAGCACAACAGACACGCTACATGCACAGTACATACATGAACATGTACATGTATCTGTATACCGTATTACTAGAATGTTTTGCGAGCATCAAACATTTGCGAATTTTGCGAGGGTTGATCAATTTGTAACAATAACATCAGCGAAACCTAAATTATTACACACGATCCTTGCCAGAACGCAATAGTTGATCGCAAAGGGTCAACTTTTCTGCTGATTTGGCTCATTCACAAAGGTTTTTCACCAGCAAAATATTCTAGTAATACGGTACTCACAGCAGTGCTGGCTGGCTTGTAGTATAATACGCTACATGCACAGTATATACCGTACTCCACCGAAATTACGCCCACCCTAATTGCATGCTACAAAGCAGCTATAGGTGGGATGGTGGGCCAGCAGTTTTGTCTCGAAATTAAGCCCACCCAGGCGTTTGCCTCGAAATTACGCCCACTCATTAAGAAATGAAAGCACCGCAGGTGCTGATGCCTCGGTGGAGGTGCCAAAGCTACACAACATAAAGCCTTGGGAGACCACCACCCCCTTTGAGACAGGACTGCTCCAGTGTGCTCATGCAGTACCACATGTCTCAGTCACAGCCTCTGCCTAGACCAATTAGTTTAATTACCAACAAGCAAACCTAACACAAAGTGAACTGTCCTCATCACCTTCTGCATGTACACCCCAAGAACTTCAGATTTTGAACAACCTATTCAAGTCAACAATCTCTCAACAACATCTCTATATTATATAATAGAAAATTAATAGATAATTATGTCTAGCTACTGTACCAACACTTCTTAAACAAAGCTCACCTAATACAGCTCCATGGCTAATAACAAGTCAACACTATAATTTTGTTTACACATGCATTTCTGCTTGTACAGCTAAAGAATTAGCACTGCTAGAATTTGGTGTGTGTCCTGAGCGCTGTATCACATCTTCTTGTGGTGTGTGTCCTGAGCGCTGTACCATATCTTCCGGTGGTGTGTTTTCTGAGCCCTGCAACACAATTTCCTGCGGTGTGTTTTCTGAGCCCTGTGACACAATTTCCTGCGGTGTGTTTTCTGAGCCCTGTGACACAATTTCCTGTGGTGTTGTTGGCTGACCTCCTAATGAATCAGCAGTTTTGACCTTGATACAAGAAATAATTGTTGTAAAAATTCCTCCCACAGTAGTCGCCAGAACTGATGGAACAATAGGTCCTAGAAAGGCAATTACTCCACGGCTGTTTCTATATTCTTGAATCAGTAAAGTGTACTTGTAGACGAAACTAACGAATACTCCAACACCACCAGCAACACCAATCAAAAGGAATATAAGCGTAACTAATGCAAAAATAAATCCTGCGAGGGATTCCACCTTGTGTACCATCTTTAGACCAGTAGCTAAGACCGAAATTAGAGCAAAGAGGCTTGAGAGGTACAAAAGCAACAGAGAGCCAGATTCAACTGGTGCAGCTATAACTGCAAACGATATAAAAACCGAATTGAAGAGAGCAAGCTGAGCAAAAAAAGTGATGACTACTATTGAAAGAGCGTGGCATCCATTCTTGAGCACACATTTTGCAATTATTGAATTGAATTTACCTTCCGTCAGTTTTGTATTATAATGGACCCTAGTGTCATCCTCATTTTTATTTTCAAGGTAGTAATAATCCTTATATTTACAAAGGCAATTGATATAGTAGCAATCAAGACAAAAAGCTTTGTTCCCCTCCTGTTTATTCTCAATTCTTGCAAATATAAACATAGCTAAAAGTGCCCATCCACAATCCAGAATGAATAAAACAAGAAAACCATATACAAAGTTGATTTCCACTTTTACATCTTTAAGGTAAAAACCATTGGATGTTTTTATAGCCAAACCATTGCATGCACATATCGGTACAATCAACAGTAAAATTACCACAATCACTGCCCAAACGTAATACCTCAAGCGTGACTCGTCATCATTCATCTTTTTTTTTAACTCACGGTAAAGGCTAATCATTATCAATGGTACTGCAAAAGTAATGGATACTTCAAGTGCTCCAAAAGAAACCCACAGAAGGATTCTTAAATTTCGAAAGAGACCTACTTCATCAAATATGCAGTAATCACCGGGATCAGTGCCAAACACATACACAGAGTAACCATTCTCAGTACTCGAGTCAAAGCCATTTGTTGTCACAGCATTACGATGCTTTGCATACGATAAAAGCTGTAAATGAAATAATTATATGGGGGTATAGATTAATGAATAACCAAATATGATACTTACATTTGCTGTCAGATTATTGAGTAGATGGTGACCTACAGTGAGATTGCTTGGAAGACAAATTTTATCAAGGTCAAAATTTTCTGAGTGGAAGTTGCAGATAGGATCGAGAGTGACATTAGCATAGCGTAACTCCACCGGGTACATGGTGAGAGCCAAGTAATGGAGGAGCTCGCTTCGAATCAGCAGGTTGATGGGAGAGTACAGCCATCGATACTTCACCGGCTCATTGGAGCCATTGAAATGGTAAGCAACTTGAACTGAAATACTTTGTTGGCGATTAGTTGGAAAGAAAGCTTCACTCAAATTCACCAAATTTTGTGGCCATTTGAGAAGGGATGACTCTAAGCTATGGTACTCTCTGTCACCAATACATGTCGGATTGTCAGCGGAGGCTAAAGGTCGCTCACTACTAGCACCATTAATAGAGCTTCAACTAGGCTAACACTCTGCATTGCTGCTAACAGATATTCTATTCACTGAGTTCTTTGGCAACTCAAAAGCACATGTTTCAAAATTATTAATACAGTCACATGTTTTATGATAAGAAAGCCTCAAGTCCTGTGAACATGTTTCCTTTCTCTTGCGGCTTATAGACCAGCAGACCGGTACTACAGTCTACATAATTATGCATGTTTGAAGCAATAAATGTGTATAAGAGAGCTTATCATTGAAACTCTGGCAGGGAATATAGTACTAATGTGTATGAAAGCACCGCGGGTGCTGATGCCTCGGTGGAGGTGCCAAAGCTACATAACATAAAGGTATAGTAGATCACATTATAATTATCATGATGAACATTAATTTTTGCATTGCTTCATGCAAACTCGGTAATGATGGACCATGATTGTGTTAAAAACAATCGATGCCAAAAGTTCAAGTCTATAAAATTAATGGTTGCATCAGTAGAGCCTTGCAGCTCTCTCCTCACTCTTGCAGCTACCAATAGCTAGCGTTCTAGTGCAGAGCTAACTACTAAGTAGAGTAGCAACACTCGGTGAACAACTTTTACTACGCAGGCTAATCAAGCTATAATATCTAGCTATATTCAGAGCTATATAACCAGCTAGCTTACACAAGAAACTGCTAAACCTTTTGTTGAAAACTGCTCACTGACAAATGCATCACTTCCTGGTGGGCATATTCTCGTGGCAAATTAGCCTATAGGAACTTTCACTCAAAAGTGGGGGTGGGCGTAATTTTGGACGTGGGCGTAATCTCGGTACAGTACGGTACATGTACAGTCATGTATCTGTACACTCACAGCAGTGTGCTGGCTGGCTTGTAACATGAGTTGGTCGAGGCTCTCCAACAGCTCACTGTCACAGAACCTGTCCATGAGAGTCTGGCTCGAGTCCAGGTCCTCCAACATGGCCAGAGGGCTCTTACGAGGGAAGCAGTGAGCAAATGTGGCAGCCAGTCTCTTCTCAAGAAGGATGGAGATAGAACGCCCCCGGATGACACGGGAAGACAGCTGCTGTCTGTGAGGGGTGTGGTGTGTGATGGGTGGTGGGTGGTGGTGTCTAACTCTAACCCTATGAAGGTACAGGTATTTAGGTACTGTATAGAAGAGTGTTTGATGGAAACCATGCAATAAAATATACATTAACATAGTGCGTTAACGTTCATGATATTACAATGCTCTACTATATGGAGTACACTACCCAAAGAGCAAACTGAGATGTATAGATACTGTACATGTACATGACTGGGCTCACATGTAGTAGTGCTCAAAGATGTGAGCTAGGTCTAGGCCGTGCAGGAACTGGATGGGCTCGGCAAAATGGAGCAGCATCTTTTCTCTTTGACTCTCCCCCATGTGGTGTAGTCTGGCCGAGTCCTTACCGGCCACGTCCAGCAGTGAGTCCACACACAGACAAAGCAGCTCACAAAGCTGTAGGATAGGATACAAGTGTACATAATGTCCGTGGTGTGCCTGTTTGTAACTTTGAGTTCAACAATATAAAAGTGACTACAATTTCAACGGTGAAAAGAGGTGAGTTCATGCAGTTGCCTTTAGGGGTTTTAGCTACAAATAAAATGCTTTAGGATCCGTACGTCTAAGAACAAACAGTACTCCAGCCCACTCACCCTGACCCCTGTGACCTCATCTAGCCCCTGGAAGGCCCGGGAAAAGCCCTCCTTCAGAGAGAGAACAAACTGAGAGTGGCCTCCGAACAGCTCCAACATGGCCTGCTTGAGTTGATCATACACATTCAGTAGCTCGGCAGCCACTTGATAAGGAGACTCCAGACTGAACATTTTCAGAACCTGCAGTCAAGTACAGCTGAATACACGTACAGCTGAATACACGTTCAGCTGTATACATGTATGTCCCACCCTTGAAGTGGTGTTGTGTACGGCTAAAAGTACAAATAATACTATCATGTGCAGTAGATGTACCAGGGCTGCATTGAGGGGGGGGGCGAGGGGGGTAATTCGTCCCCCCCCTAGGATCTGGCTGTACTTGCTATAATTCTGATGACTTCTCCCCTCCTACATTTTTAAATTGCCCAATTCGCCCCCCCCCCCCCGATCCAAAATTCTGGATGCAGCCCTGTGTATAGTAGACCGATCATTATTCAATTAACACTGCTTCTACAACCAGCCTCTAAGCATGAGCAGCTGCACTATACTACCATATACGCTGAGAAAGATTTCGCAGATTGCTCAAAATACACATTTCGTAGATTCTAATCCAAAAATAAAACAATGAATCCCAAAACTTCGCAAAGTTCTATAATTTTTAAGGCTTGACCTAAAAACAGCAAAAAAATTTGAGACTATAGAAACTGGATTATTAGCGCATGCGCTTTTAGGGTCAATAGCAGAGCTCTATACGCTTATATTCGAGAATGCGCCTATAATGCAGTCATTTTGAGCCCCACCCAGCAACCGGACGTCTGTGTGATGAGAGCTGGCGAGCAAGCAAGGCAAGCAGGCAACCCTAACTGGATCTATATCATACTATTATGTTACAGTTCATTTTACAGTTCATTTACATCATTTAAATTCATATTATAAAAACATTCATATTCACCAGGAACTTGGAATAATCATCCATGTCTCACATTCTCTCAGCATGATCAGACAAGGTAACAGCATGCCCTTACAGATGGATATCACCAGCTACCGTATAGCGCGAAATTTTCGAGGCACTTATATTTCGTAGATTGGCCTCTAAAAGTATTTTCGTTGCACAATGTTCGCGGAATGACTGTTTACCGGAAGCCACGCCTTTAAATCTTTGCACGTTTTAGCAGGTATTTCAATTTTCGTGGACTTAATTTTCGTGTAGGATTGCTACCCACGAAATCCGCGAAAATTAAGCCCCTCGAACATTTCGCGCTATACGGTATATAGCTATCATGCACTGTACAAGCTAACTAGCTCATAGATAAACAAAATTAGCTGAATCAATTCTAAAATTTCACTAATAACCTTCGCATAATTGGAAAAGCGCTTCAATTCGAGTATAAAAAGCCTGCAGTTGAGCATGGGCTTAAAATAAAGATACGCTTATAATCGAGTAAGCGCTAATAATTCAGTTTCTACGGTATAATTATAATCAACATTCCCATGCAGTCAGCAGTTAGCTCACCAGTGACACCTGTCTTTCAACAATGCTCCCCCAGCACTTGGCGAGGGCGATGGTGCCTGATCCGATGACTACCCTCCGTTCCTCTTCCTCCCTTTCCTCACGAGCCTTATCTGCTGCCTCAGCAATCTCATCAATACCATACCTAGGGGGGAGAGAAAGATTTGACAATACAGTACTTTGGTGGGGGCAAAAGTTTTATGAGCGGGATACATAAGGTAAGAGAGTAAATGAAAAACAGTTCACGGTAAAAGCCAAGTTATTCCACCCAATTTCTGAAGAAAATAATCGCACCTGGCTGGGCTTGAACCAGCAACCTTTCGGTTAACAGCCGAACGCGCTAACCAATTGCGCCACAAGTGCTTGCTGACAAACAACACACGCAAGCTTGCTCACATTACGTATGTTCAAAGAACTAAACTCAAGATAATTAATTGTTGTAATACCTGGCTCCTCCCATATAGAATCCACGCTGGGGTTTGGGCGGAGGGTCATCCTCTTCTACCGGGGGGGGAGGTGGTTTCTTGGAGGAGGTATCGTCCCATTCCACTAGTAGACGACAGATACGCCGAATCTGAGACATCTGTGTAGGACAGTAGAGTCATAAAAACAAGAACAGCTGTACCTTATACATGCACATAATGTTTATCTACGGCACTCTGCTTAAATTAACTATTCCTAACACCAACATCATGCACTCCTGCTAACATCAATCCACTGCACTCAATCTAGACCAGTGCTGTAACTATATAAGACAAATGTGTATATAGTGCATTCGATACTAAGTTTAGATCTCACATTCAGTAATACTAAGGTAACATGGCTAGTACATACATGCATACAGGTACATGTATACAGGGGCACATAATTTCTATTTTGCCCAAACTTAGCTACGTTGTATTTGCTAGTCAGACGTACTTTCACTAGTCTCTTCTGAGCCTTTTGTAACTTGAGAGGGTCGACTGATGAGTCCTGGGAGAGGATGTCCATGTCCGAGACCCTGCCCTTATCCAGAGACCGCCCCCCATACAAACTGGCGGCCAGTGCCCTCCATTGAGAGGCCAGTGGGGCCTGCATCTGGGCCATGTAGTCGTGGATCAATTCACCTAGATCAGGCCCACCAGAGTCTGTGCGTGTGTGCGTGCGTGTGTGTGTGTGTGTATGCGCGGGTGTGTGTGTGTATGCGTGTGTTTGCGTGTGTGTACGTGTGCAAGAGCAGTTACCACGGCGTCTGTTCACCTTTGCATGTAATTGTAAGCATACTTAAAGCATTAGTTAAGACCTATACTTTCAGCTGCCTCCTATCACTGAAATTAGACCTTCCAAACTCAAGTCATTACACATGTATCTTACATAAGCATGCACACACACAGTACACGACAGTCACACCTTTAAGAGAGCAAGTGACAGTGTTAAATGTGTGTGCAGTGGGTGGGTATACTCACTTGGTTTAGTGAGGGTCTCTATGAGAGGAGTGACCAGTGCACTGCGGCAGGCCTGACCTATACACTGACGCGACTGAGCGGTGTGAAGGAAGCTATCTCCAAACATCTGCTCGTACAGGATGACAGCGCTCAGTCTGAGGGGGGGGGGAGGGGGGGTGATCAGAATGTTATGTACAAGAAATAAGGTGGGAAAAAGACCAACAGAACACTTTTTTATGAGGCGAATTTGGGGTGCACAATCAACACTCTATATAAGGCCAACTACGCTATTTTACAACGCTACAGTACTTATACTTGTATGTACGTCGTACTAGAAAACCACTTCCATGTACATGTTTGTACTTTTTTTTACTTTACACACAGTCAGTGCTAAGAGACTACACAAGCACTACAACCTCCACACAATCCACCTACAATACAACTCTTCACTGTCAGCAACCTCATTGACACTATATTTAACAGCACTACAGAATACTTTAACATTGAGAACTCCACACATATGCACGTGTACATGTACAATATATGTATCAGTAGGAACCATTTGTATTACTAACTAGACGTACTTATCGAACAGCTCCAGAGGACCAAGGTTGGAGCGCAGCCATGTCTGCAGTTGTATCTGATAGAAGAGCTTGCTGCGAGCTGAGAAGATGTCTCCAAACAGTGGCCATAGAGAGGTGGTGGTGGCCTGACACTTGATGCCATGGATACGACAGTCGACTCCGCCCAACTGGCACCTCTTGATACGAACGATAACCACAGCGTAGAACTTCTTGGCATTGGTCACTATCTCGTAGCTACCATTGAAGGTGGCAGGAATGTAAACCTGGGGGAGAGAGAGGCATCAGATAATCACTCAGTCTATACCTACTGTACATATCAATGGAGGTATACTGGACATGCACATTGTATGCATGTACATGTAGGTCAAGTGGAAATAATTGCAGTAACACATGTAGTTTGAAACACTATGTCTCTGGATATCACCAGTTTACACATGTACACCAGTAATGGAGATAAGCCAGTTCTGATTAGAGGAAGGGTCACATCACACACACCCCAGCCCTAAGTACTAACAGCCCTCGGCACTCACGTTGCTGATCTCCTGGGCATTGTCGGCCGTGGGCCCGCCGTGAACTGACACCCTCTGAGGCATGAAGTTAGGGGACTCAGAAGTCACCCCCATGTACATCTTCCTGCAAAGTCAAGGCAAGCAATTAAACGTTGCTTTTCATAAAAACTACATGTGCCAATGTAGAATTTCCTCTGTATGGTCATAGTGGACCAATTTAGCATGCCTCTACTGTAGGTATGGGGTACGTGTACTCTCCATATAGAGTAAGTGAAAACTGTGCTATCGAACAAGCCATACCACCCCTTCCTCTCCAACAGTGACCCCTTCATACTATCAAGCGCGCACGCGCACGCACACGCACGCACACGCACACTTGATACTAAACACACATGACCTACTTGATGATGAGCCCCTGCTTCATGTGGAAGCGTATCCAGTGCGTCCCTGACCGACCAGTACTCTCCCAGGAGGTGCTTGGGTTATCGTCCACTAGATTCTCCTTGTGTTGGGAGTTGCTACTCACCTCCAGTGCCTCCCACCACTGTTCTTGGAGGGCACTCACCGCACCACCTGTCACGTGACATTCAAGTAATTGTCATGTGATCATAAATAAAAGCACAGACAATAACTGCACGATCATCGTACAATTCAGCTCTTTGTAACTATGCATAATGTGATAATGCAAAAGGACCAATAAGTACAATGAGTGATTTGTCACAAACAATAGGACGTTACCTGATCCAGCTGAGAGATATTTGATAAATGCCGAGAACCGGGGGAGGTTGACAGGCTCTGCCTCTCGTCTGGCGTCCTCGATAGCGGCCAGGAACAGCTGCAGGACTCCTGAGAATATGATCCGTAAGATCTTCTGATGGAGAGCAGCTCGTGATGATTCCTCACTCTCGCATAAGTCAGTCAACCGTGATATCGTCTCTCCCACCTGGGGGGGGGGGGTGAGTGACACAAATAAATTAGTAAAAAATTTTTGCGTTTTACGATGGGTACATGTACAAAGGTACTACGGTAAGGACAGCTTACGAGCAATACAGCAGAGAAGGCCTAATATAAACAACCCAAGCTAAAAGAAAAGGCACTTTTGGAGGTCTAGCCACCCCTAGAAGGCATTGGCACCCATGTCATGATACAGCACTACAATATACTTGACAGTTGTATAAGAGAGCTTTAGTTTAATCTCCACTCACAGTATCGTCCTGGAACAAGAGCTTTGCGTTCTTGAGGGGAGTGATAATATTCTCTGCTGCCATGACAGCCAGGTGGTCAGGGTCCTTGGACAGCCTCTCCAGCGCCCTCAGGCACACAGTGTGTTTCTGTGTATGCGTGTGGTGTGAAGGGGAGGACAGCGTGAGTGATTGAAAGGGACTTCAGCACACATTCGATTAAATTAAGCACCAACAAAATGGGTCCTTTGAACAATAGGTAGAGTTCAGTTCATTATAGGTCTTTAGTTTCTTTGGGTTAGTTATACGAGGGTCCAGTTTGAAACGCTCAATTGTGCACAGAAATCACAACCAGCTGTCATGGATGAGTGGCTAGCTACAGAAAGAACAGCTCTTACACACCTGTCTGTCAGAGGAGTAGCTGGAGAGGATGTTGACGATTGCCCTGAGGCCACCCTGCAGCACCACCTCAGCAGCTGCATCCTCACTGAACTCCATCAGGGAGCAGATAATCCTGCAGAGAAACATAGTCTGTAACTACGCACATGCACTAAGTTTCTGATCTCACAGTTAAGCTGCATTGTATCCCACCAATAATTCAAGAGTAGAATCAATAAACTTTCTATAAATTCAGGGCTGCGATTCATGTATGTTAGTAATATCCTATCCCACGGACTATCGCCTACTGTAGGTACCCTATACAGGACACACCCACTTACGAGAGGGCATGCTCGACAAACTGGTCATTAGTGTTGACTTCGAGTGCTTGACAGAGGTAGTAGACTCCATGGTGACGAAGGAACAGCGACACAAACACAGGAGTGAGGTCAAAGTACTTGGCCTTACAGAACGGGGTGTTGCTGTTGAAGAGGCAAATCAACTTAACGAGAGGGTTTTTCCCCTTAATGTCCCCCACGTGACGTAGTGTCTTGACCACCGAGATGACCTCCCTGGTTGTCGTAGTGACCTCATCGTCTATAAAGTGGGTGGGGGGAGAATGATTGTCAGTATATACGTACATTGTATGTAAATGAGGTACAGTACTCACTGTATAAACAAACACATAATAAATTATTGTGAATCACACATATAATTTCCAGCATGAGAGATCAATTTACATCAGGGTACAGTACATACAATTGCAGGCAGGCATTGCAACTGTTATAGCACATGTACAGTTTAACCAGAGATAAAGTAAGGAAAGGGATTGGCAACGGTCGAAAAAATGTGACTATCCTTGATGCGCTACGTCATCGACTTTTTTTCATCTTTTGTAGCCTCCATTTATAGCTAAAAGTAAAAAAACATGCTCAAGAAAATCAAAATCACGAATTTATGCAGCCTAGTTGATCAACAGAGACACAACAAAACAAGATATGCAGGTAAAACATCATAGGCTTACAGCAGTGCTTCTTAAAAGGGGCACAAACTAATATAACACTTTCTCGTCTTTTACAGCCTCCATTTTAGCATTTTTGGTAAAAAACATACAAAAGAGATTTAACCAAGGAAATGTATGCAGGCCAGTTCGTCAACATAGACACAAATAAGCAGGATCTGTAGGCAAAACATCATTTGGCTACGGCAGTGCTTCTTAAAAGGGGGCACAGACCAATAATAACTAGTTTTCAAGCTCTAGAGCACCACAATCAATTCTTCCACACTTGGACTTCACTTTAAATAAAGCACAGGACACGTGTAGCCTTACTATACGCAATTCTAAAGTCTCATGAGACTAATAACTAACTAAAAGTAATATTACTTCGTTTCGCGGGCGTTGTGCCGGGAAATAATGCGCATCAAGGATGGTTGAGAGGAAGTCAATATGAAATCAATGTGAAATGATCACGTGAGTTACTCCCGTTGCCAATCCCTCTATTACTCTATCTCTGGTTTAACAGACTGCCTTCCTTTCCTTACCCTGGTCTTTGCTGCTCTCCAATAGTGACCTAATCTCTGAGCCTGGTAGGGAGCTGCTGATCTTAGCCACAAGGTCCCTTTTCCCGGGAAATGACGGGAGATCAGTAAACACTGCCTTGAGCAGCTCTGGCACGCCCCACTCTTGGAACCGTGCAACCACGTCCTTTTCTCCTAGGACCAGCGTGAGAGTGATTAACCCTCCACACACAGTGGATAGGGACGTCCTGCGGGTGGGTGGGTGAGTAGAGGGTTAATTCTTAGGCCAAAATACTCACAAAAGGTACAGTACATGCAATTAAACAAGCTCATCCAAATATCACACTCTCAATTAACCCTGAAGGTGTCACTATAGACACACCCACCTTAACTGAGTCCGGGGCATGTGTGTGTGGAAGTAGTCCACAACGCATTTCATCCCTGTCACAAATGCCTTGAGGCCGGGCTCATCAGACACGGCCGATAGACTGACAAGCATCGTGACTATCACACTCCGGGTGCCAGACGAGACAATCTGCGGGACAGCCTCTTTCAGGGATTTATCCAGGTGTACGTACTCTAGGGCAACGCCATAACCACCAACGAGCTTGAAGATACACTCGATACCAGTCATTTGAAGTGAGAATGATCTTGGTGAGATTAGCATCAGTTTGAGGACAAACGAGAGAATACCATTCACACACATTTCCTGTCTTTCGCCGTCACTTTGTAACATGTCACACGCACTCTTGACGACCTTTATACTTTGCAGAGCAATTTGGCAATTTTTAGGAGCCTTTGCCAAAACCTTCTCGATTGTCACTTTCGTAGAGAGCAGTTTCTTCATCGTTCCGTCCTGTGAGTGCTCAAGAAATCGCAGCTGCATTATAGCGTCGGGGAATTCCCTTCGACCACGAAGAGTCATCAAACCACCCAACGGATGATTTTCTAGTTCAATATATGCCGGGACATGACCGTGTTCTTCTTCGTGATAGGGATCTGGAAAAGGTGCTTCTTTTCGGAAGTTTCCTTCTAACTCTTCGTCGAGATTAATTTCTCCGGTGGCTGCTGGTATCTTGTCGGTCTCGTTCGTGTAGATTTCACGAAACTGAGTTTTCTCTCTGATTGTGAGGGGCTCATGTGAGAGGTGCGGGTGAGTGGACTCCAGTAGTTCTAAAACCTTGGCAACTTGACCATAGTCTGGAGAGTAGTTGATCAGATCTTCAAATCTCTGTGAAAAAAACGAGTTAATTGTAGGACACTTCTAAAGTAGTACATGCACACAAATGAATACACACACGTACACGAAACGTACTGTAGGTTACTGTACGGAAATCAAAACAAGGAAGACCATAGTGCAGTACTTAAAGTGCTTAAAACGTGTACACATGCTTCTAGTATTGAGGAATAGGTAGTTGCTCCGAGTGTTCTAATATAGCTGTAACCTCGTTCCCAGGCTGTTTTTTCTCTAGTGGAATACTAGGCCACAAAATTTCCGTTCTATTAAAAAATCTGCTGGGGACGAGGCTAACTACCGTATAGCGGGTATATTTCGAGGGTATAAATTTTCGCGGATGGACCTCTACAAAGGATTTCACGGATTTTAATTACGTGGTCTGAGTTCCAGCCTTTTGGCGCATGCGCACATCAACATGCAGCTGTACCTCCACACCGTTAGCCTCGAATCCAGCCCTAGCCTGTATGAATCGGTGAGGCACTATGTCCTCCACCTCTAGCAGAAGGTTTGCTGTGCAGGCCATGGTCAGGGGATACCACCAGTACAAAACAATCTGGGCTATACCGGCGTCCTTGTCTCTTGATTCCTTTTTTCATTCCTCTTATTGTCGATAGGTGTGGTCAATAATACTGAAAACCCCTACTATTCAATAAGATATAAATGTTCGCGGTACAGACTCAATCCGTGAAAACCACAAACATTTATACCCTCGAAATATACCTGCTATACGGTACTCACAAACCAGGCAGCTGGTACACACCTTGAGGTTCTTGTCCCCCAGTGTCACCATCACTTCTCCCACCAGCTCAACAGCGTGGAACTTCAACAGACAGAGCACCTCCCACCAAAAAGGACGCTCTACCTTCTCAGTTGACCTTTGTGGCCCCTGTTGACTCCACCCACTGGGGGGAGCCAGTGTTCTCATCACGTACGGCCGAGATTTGTCTGCTTTCGAAGAGGAGGGTGCCCCGGGTTCACCTGAACAAATAGAACAGATTGTATCATTAATTTTCCCACAAAAACATTTGTAATGTGTAGGATGGGCCAGGGGTACCAAAAAGCGTGAACAAGAGAGCGGGATTACATCGTGAGTTACAGATCAATCCGTCACAATGTCATAAACGTGTACATTAATTAACACAACATGATGATGACATCTGAAAGGCTACAGCACAAGTATAGGATGTATACCACACCTAAGAGAAAGAATGCACCCATATATCCTCTGCTACTATGGTTACTCCGAGGCGTATGAAATCATGGTAGTGGAGGATATATGGGGTGCATATCCTCCAAGTAGGTGTGGCATATCTGACTTATACCACGTGACCGCAGCACTATAAAAGGACCTCCCCCTAGCAACAATTTAATCCACGATGCAGACTGCAAAAAGAACAAGACTATGCCAGATTTTGCAGCCGTTAAGAGTTAGTTGAGCAACGTGTCGACTCCTATAGATACTCAAGAGCTTGTCCAAGCGTTTACCATTCGACGTCTCTTATTGGAGTTGCAATCTTTTCTTGAACCACGCCCATGGACCCATGGAAGCTTAGCCATCTTGTTGGAGAGCAGCTACCGTGTTTCTACCGTCACTTTGAGTCTTAGTACCGTCAAGCATGGCTCTTTTCTCTTTGCTTTCTTTCTTGAACAAATGAAAAAACAACAACTTGAACTAAAGTCTTATTTCTTTGTCTTTGAGCCATTTTCTTTCTCTTAAACTCGTCTTCAACTAGGAGAAACTCAATTTTGTTGCTACGCATCCTTCTGGTTGACAAAGCAACCGCAGGTCGCGCATGCACAGATTCAACCCGCAATAAATGCATTATCCCATGGATACTGATGATTATCACTCGTCCGTGCCTAGTAACTGTCACTCAGGCACTCGTGCAGTTACTGGCACAGACTCGTGATAATCTTCAGTATCCATAGGATAATATCATAGTAGTGTAAACGAATATTAATGTGGCAGGAACAAAACTCTAAACTTTCAAAAAATCAACGCTATTAGACCAACGGAACTAAAGTTACGCTCAGGCATTAGATCAGTGCAGGTGTGTGTGATAAGTAGTTGATTCATTTCTGTATTTTATGATCACACAATGATGTAACAATGCTCATATTACGCTAATAGTAAAGACACACTAAAAGCACTTAATGGGACAATCACAACAACCTGTCAATACTGGTGGGGTGGTGGTCGGTACTAACTACCTCTGGACAAAAAAATAACACACCTCTTATACAGATGAGTGTGTTTCATACAGGATTTAACTGGCAATTAAATTGAAACCCTAATCTTAACACTATGATGATAAAGCACTTCTACTACAAACATTCGTGGTTAGTGTTGTCACATGACTAGTGTACGACATAACAGAAAGGTCAACACATGCTACGCCTCAGGCCGGCTCAACATGAAGGCTAAGATTGTACTACTTTGGAGTTTGGCAGTCTGTGTGTGTACTATTTCCACATCAGTGAGTTATGAGTAACATAGTAATGTAGAGTATTATTTATTTGCGTACTGAACTAGAAGGCCACTAGCTACATACACCAACTATTATCACTACAGGTGGAAGGTGAGTTCATACTGACAGTCAACTTGGTCAACTACACCAACCCAACCGGACTGTGTGCTGAATGTGAGAGACCGCTGAATACAGGCTATCCTACAAACACAATACCAGTGTGTTGTGATGAACAACCATTCAAATCTGGCAACTGTGACAACACAGGAGAGGGGAGATGTGACACAAGGTTCCGTTGGACCATCAGACGATTCGGTGCATCACTAGAGACAAAACCCAGCATGGGATACTTCTTCACAGACTGTACAATGTCCCCCAGCACTTGCCCATTCAGTGAAATGAGCACAACATTCGGTCAAGGTTCAACAGCACTACTAGGAGTAACACCCAATCCTCTACCTGTTTCAAGCTTATTCTGGACAGTAAGTTAATGTTCAATTCACCTACTATTATACTAATTGTGTTATAATATATACAGGGACGAATACAGTTCTTCATAGAAGCCATGGACAGTAGACTCCCGAACATAATAGACAGTCTGTTGATTGACCTGGACAACCTCCAACTTGGAGCAGACTTCACAGAGGAGATGACATTCACTGGATTCCACAACATATCTAACATGACCATGAGATTCAGAGTCGAGTGCTCTCCTGGTTTCTGTGGACCTGACTGTAACACAACACCTCAGACCAATCCACGAGTGGCGACATGTCAAGCTGATGGCACTCTAACATGTACTGATAATCGATTTGAGCTTTCACCTCTTGTAGCCTGCAACGACTGCCTCTATAATCTGGATATTACTACTGGCTGCTCCACTTGTGTACAGACCAACTATGACCCAGCCACCAATTGTACAGCCTGTCTTCCTGGATACGATATTGACCAAAGCTGCTCAACATGTATCAATACAAACTATGATCCTGATACAAATTGCTCTACATGCATTATAGGTACAAGATATGATCCATTGACCAACTGTGCATCATGTTTGGACACAAACTTCAATCCTCTCAATGGTTGTACATCATGCTTGTTGGAACGCTACGACCTACAGACAAACTGCATCCAGTGCCTACCAGGCAGGGACATCACCTTAGACTGTACTAGTTGCCTACCCAACAGAGATCCCTCTACCAACTGCATCCAGTGCCTACCAGGCTGGGACATCACCTCAGACTGTACTAGTTGCCTAACCAACAGAGACCCAGTCACCAACTGCTCCCTCTGCCTACAACCAGACAGGTTCACTGATACAGACTGCAGTGTGTGTGCTCTACCAGGAGGGGACCCAGCAACACTCTGTCAAACATGCTTGGCCACTAACTTTGACCCTAACACAAATTGCTCTCAGTGCATAGGTAATCGTGATCATGGCTCCAGCTGCTCCACTTGTCTGCCTGGATATGATAGTAACCGTGACTGTGCAGTGTGTCTATCTGGACGAAACATATCCACAAAATGTACCACCTGTCTGTCTGGATTCACTGGCAGTAACTGTGAACCTGGTGAGTGCTATACAATACTATAGCCTACACAAAGTGTACTTATGTAACCGTCTGAATTAAAGCACCACTTTGTGAGACGGTATAAACAACAAATGAAGTCATGTTACTATAAGGGTGAACTGTCAAGTGGTGCTTATATTTGAATGAAGCTATAATTCAGACATTTACGATATTGCTACATGCATACACTATAGTACTAATTACAGACTCTTCACTAAGTGTGGGACTGGTGGGTGGTATCGCTGGAGGAGTGGGTGGAGTTTTGCTGCTCATCATTCTAGTAATGGCTGTGCTCCTCATCCTACTTACAGTCCGTATCAGAAAGAGTGGTAACAAAGACATCAGTACTGCCACTACTACAGGTGAGGCACTAGACACATCTAGCTATGCACTTGCTACATATAGAATACACGCAATGAAAGCACCGCGGGTGCTGATGCCTCAGTGGAGGTACCAAAGCTACATAACATAAAGCTACTAATAGCTAGCTTTTGTACACTTATAATTATCATGATGAACATTTTAAATTTTACTGCATGCAGAATCCAGGAAAACTTAAAGAGTGGGTAATGGTCGACGATGATTGTTGTTAAAAACGATCGATGCCAAAAGTTCAAGTCTAAAATTAATGGCTGCAAGTCAGCAGAGCCTTGCAGCTCTCTTCTCACTCTTGTAGCTACCAATAGCTAGCGTTCTAGTGCAGAGCTAACTACTAAGTAGAGTAGCAACACTCGGTGAACAAGTTTTGCTACGGACTCTTCCGAAACAGCAGCACTGGCATTCTAAGTAAGCAAAACTAGGCATAACTCAAGAACAAAGCTTTATTTTGTAAATCCACGAATACTAATCCAAGAAAACATGACTAGAAACCTATCAAAACTCTTACTTGCGCTTCAATGATCCTTGAGCAGCTGTAGCAGTCTGCACACACACACACACACACACACACACACACACACAGATACACACACACTACCGTATACCTCGCTTGCGCATGCGCACCGAGGTATAACAATGACACACTATGACTATAGCACTGCTCGAACTATGATCACATGCACTAGTCTGACCACTATAGCTTAACTCCACACACATACAGGTAAAGTAGTTACAGAAGTCATGGAAATGAATCAAAATCCTGTGTATAGTATGAGTACAACTGAAACACCAACTATGGACCATGAAGCTAACCACACCCACCAGTACGAGACTGTGGACACACCCATTGAAATGAATCAGAACCCTGTGTACAGTGCAACTAATGCTACTAATATTGAAGCCGACTACTATGAGAACGATGGTCTGGGCCCAACAAGAAATGAGCAGCAACTGGAATACGATTATATTCAAGTGTGAAAACTGTACTACAACAAATAGCTTAGTGAATAACATTTGACTGTGCCTATGCATGTACGTTGAAGTAACCTTTGGTTTAGAACACATTTTCTAGTACAGTAGAACCTCGCTAATCCGAATAGAGCGGGACCAGACCCCATCCGAATACATGAAATTTCCGGATTAACAGATGTCATTAATTGATTATGAATATTATTAACGAAGACACTTTTGTACATGTATTATGATATTACTGTGGCCAGAAGGGAAGCTGCTAGCTAGAATAGTCTTTATCTCAACTTTCTCTCCAATACAGTGAGTCTTGTGAGCTCTCTCTTCGTTTTCTTTGCAGTGGCCATTGTCTTGAGCAGTTTATCATTGCTGATTCAGCTAAGCAATTTACATTGCGCATGCGCAGTACTCTATTCTACTGACAGCCCCTCCTCTTTTTCAGTTCACCATTTTGTCCGGATTTGTGAGGTTCGGATTAAAGGGGTCCGGATTAGCGAGGTTCTACTGTACTATACATGTACTGTGTATACGTGTATAGTTATCTAACTGCTCAGAATTGTTGGTAGAATTGTTGATCTGTTTGAACAAAGTTTCGACTCAACTATGAGTTAGTCTTGCACTAAAACGCTGGCTACAAGAGTGAGAAAAGAGCTGCAAAGTAAGCTGCACACTGCAACAGCCACTGTGAAAATTAACCTCTTGCAGATACGCCTAATATTGTGTCCGCATGCGCAAGCAGCCCCACGTGTGTGATACCTGATTTCTTCTTTTCTTCTTTCATGAGGTCCTGGTAGGCCACAAAACACTGCAATGCTACCACTATGTACACAACTCTTTTTTCTGAACCCTGCTTTACAAGGTATACTAAGTTCCACAGTATACCTCCTCTGAGGCACTTTCCCCCTGTAGTTCCGATGTAGATCTTATCAACTAGTGTCTAAAAATGCTTAAAGAGCTTACTTTACCCATATATACAATGTCACCATTCCCATCATATTTCAATTTGCATTACTCGTTGATAATGTATGGAATTCACTGTAAATGCAAACATTTAATTTGTAACATACATTCCACCTAATTACTTCTTCTATTACACTCTAGAGCGAAGCAAAACATGCCCCAAGGCATTAAGCACGGGGTGCTTGTGGGATTTATTTATCTATGGTACCATTATTTAAATCAGTGCATGGCAACACTTATCATTATTTTTAATATTATGACTGCCCCACTTCTCACACACATGCCCCCACTCACTGGAGTCAGCTGGTTTCTTCTCGTCCTCCGAGGGCAGTAAGTCCACCTGATGCCAGTACACCCAGTAGGCGTCCCCTAGCCCCTCCCACGTGACCTGGGCAGGGGGTGTGCCATCGTTTGTTTGTAGATATACCCCAAAGTCGCCCATGGAGACGGACTCGTAGGTCTCTCTGGCCCGAACCTTCATGCCGGGTTGCAGGACGGTCTTCACGTAACGACCGTACTCTCGATCAGAGAGGAAGTGGTCTCGTGATTTGTAAGGGTTCTTCTTCTCTTTGGCAGGCTGTGTAATGTTATACATGTACGTACGTGAAGTTACAATAGCAATTAATATAAAGTACCCGTTCCGTTTACGTAGTACGTTCGTAACGTTTCCGTTTTGACACCGTATTAAAAGCATTGAATTTACCGTACCGTTGCTAATTACCATTGCACGTTGCAAGTACGTTTTGCAGAAAAGTTTTAGAAAACAAACAAAGAGACAATCCTAGTCATCTCGACTGTCGTAGCTAGACTAGTTACTTAGCTATGCTATGGCTATGTCTAGCTGTAAGCCTAGCTCTAGATCTACAACAAAGACATAAAACACACCTTTCACAAGTTCTTCTTCAACTTTCTCATCAAAAAGGATGTCTGCAATCTATAGTCTCTATATGAGTTCTATCTCTGTTCTACAAGGTTAGAAAACACTAGCTAGCTAGCTATAATATCTAAAAGCTAAGTGCTGCAAAAGTTCTAGCTAGCTAGCTGCGCGCGTGCAGAGCTGCATGGGTGTGGCCGAAGGAAAATTTAACAACGGTTGATTAGAAAAAAACACACAACGGTACGTAGCGTATCTTGACCGTACTTTTAGCGTTTATTTTGCAACGTACCAGCGTACTATGGACGTACTACGTAAACAGAACGGGTAATTGGCTGCTACTATATTATAGGGATGAAGTAAGTACACTTATTAAGGAGAATCGTAAAATCTACTACACAAGTCAGTAATGAGACAGCAGGTCAGTTAGAGTACAATAAAATGTTCTACTCATTATTTCTAACCCTTTTTTTAAGTGCATAGAAGCTACGTATATTGCCTGATACACCACACACGTACACACACACACACACACACACACACACACACCACACACGTACCTTCTCCTCTACTGGTAGAGTGCCGGCAAAGATGGAGACGCCCTTCATAGTCTTGACTGGCTCATTTCCTTCTCGATCAATGGAGCCTTCGAACCAGCCAAAGAACGTGAACAGTTCACTCACGAGCTGATCCAGAGCAAAGAACTTCTCAAACTCAGAGGGCTTGGAGTTGGAAGTACTAGGGTCAAAGTCTCTACTTTGTGAGTTGGCAGTCATCGAGTTGACTCTCAGGTATTTCTTGAGCAGTGAGAAGACGTAGCGACCAGGGACCTATGAAATTATGGGGAAAGTTGTAATATCCATATATGGCAATTGCCTACAGGATAACAGCTGATGACATGACATGTAGAGAGATTAATCAGGCATGCAAGTAGGTTGCTTCAAGCGGGTGGAAAATCACCCACTAACAAGCACTAAAAGAAACCCTGCATTAATAATTACAAGGACAAAGACAACCCCATCGTGTCATTAAAATGGAATGCTGGACACAACACGATGGTGTGTTGCAATCATGTGCAAGATATGCGCATACATCATCATGTACATGTATGTTGACCACACCCACCTGTGGTAGGGTAATTCCCCTCAGTAGGGCTTCACTTTCTCCAGAGGAGGCAGTCTCAGAGAACAGATCGAGAAGCATCTGACGTCCCTGTACAGACGTTAACTGGGAGGAGTCAATCTTAGACAGGTGCAGTAGTACGTATGCTCGACTAGAGAGGTCAAAGGTCGTCAAAGAGCGTAGCATGTTTCCAGCACTCTTATGGGCAGTACTATCTTTGGTGGCCAAAAGAGTGAGAAGAAGATCGAGGGCTCCGCTCTCTCGAAAAGTGTTGGCTAATGCTCCGATGTTGGCATAGGCACTAAGGATGTTGAGTGTGTTTGAGAGCATCTTGCCGCTAGAGGGGAGGGTGGACAGTCTCTTAGCCCGAGAGATGAGGTTGTTTATGTCATCCTTCATTTCAGTGAGGGGCTCTTCCTCGTGGGAGGGCTCTAGAGAGAGAGTGTGTGTGTGTGTGGTTATGGGAATAGTCCCAGGGGATTTCCCTAGTCGTGTGCACACATTTTTATAGTTCCTGCATTGGCTAATAAACAAAAGAATGTCACTTTTACAGTTTTACAGTGTGCATTTACAATACATGTAGTAATCGATATCACAGCCCATGCACTCACCTTCTGTGAGCTTGGTCTCTCCCGGAGATGGCCTCACTATCTCCATCGAGAGCAGCTGTGGACAGCACGCACTCATCTCCTCCTCCCTCATCCACACCGTATACTCTTGACAGAGTCCATCTCGAGATGTCTTGAGAGAATTGGCCGTGTTGGTGAGTCTTTTGTCCTCTGAGAGACACCACTTGACGAGGTGCTCTGTGCTTCCCTTGAACACTCTCTGTGTAAACACCTCCACAGGTTTGTAGCTGGCGTTGGTGGAGAGAGTCACGGAGAAATTCGATTCCATTGTCTTTTATAGCTATACAAACTTGTTACTTGCCAAGCTCACTCTGCTAGTAGAGAAATAATTGTAATCATTAAATTGTCATGAATAGCTTTGTGTGTGCTAAGCTTCTTTAATACAAGTACATGGCTTTTATGTGCTCCAGGAAACATACATTTTTGATGATTTTCTTCCAGCTGCACTAAAGCACAGACAGCTGTATTTTTAGCCGAAAGGTCCCAAGGAGATAGCTTAGTCTCAATCCCTCCTGGTATGACGTCTGTGGCGTGTGAGAGGATAGAACTTTAATAGCTACAAATTACTAAAGTCATTTCAAATCCGCATGGCTTTCAGTGAGCATCAACTAAGGTAGTTTTAGGGGCGTATCTGTCTCTCCCCCTTTTATTAAAAAGCTTCTTTGCAACTCAGACATGCAATAATTTTTCTCATGATAATCATTAGAGAGACATCCATCAATAATTATAATTATAAGATAACAGGGAGCAGTGCACAATTGTGTAGTAATAAACATGACAAAAAATATATCGCAGGAGGAGCATTTATAATTACTATAACACAACAGTACATACTACTTATGGACGTCACAGTACAGAATTATAATTATACATAATGAAAAAATGTCTACCATTAGAACACTATGGGGCATGCGTTATTTGGAGGTGATCCTAGGTTTTATTAGAGGCTGCTTTGGTGGTGATGGGTCGATCCGAATTCAGGTCAGAGTACTGATATTTGGCTTTCTTCTCAGAAGGCTTCAAAATCTGCAGAAGAAATACTGATTAGTCTTGGTCTTGAATCCTGTACGTTTTTATGGAAATCACACGCACGTGCATTCACCCATAAAAATTTATTTTGAACGAGGTGCACAAATAATTTACTGATTGGACCCTAAGCCAACCACTCTAGTAGGTTACTTTTGTTACATTATGGGACCTCCATTAACCTGGCTGTATTATAAAAGATGACCTGCGTAGAATCGATTACAGTACAGTTGTGTATTTAACTGGCAAAAAGCCCAATAAATAATTTAAGCTCATGCACTCACCTGGAAAGAACATGAGACTGGAGTCCACACTCGTCATCCCTCCCGCGTTGTCATTGTCACCACAGTAGTTGGGTGCTGAGAACAGAGTCACCTGCTGCCGTCGTGCAAAGAACTCTTAGCCATCCTCAACCACCTGAAATAGTGAGAATATCTTAATGTTTAGAGTGGCACGTTTGCTAAGGTCATGTGTGATCTTTCAACCCTCCCATACAGAGATACTGTACATATGTTCCCTATATGAATGAAAGCACCGCAGGTGCTGATGCCTCAGTGGAGATGCTAAAGCTACATAACATAAAGCTACTAATAGCTTTTATACACACGATGAACATTTTTGCATTAATTAATTTTGCTGCAAGCAAACTCGGGTAATGATCGACCATGATTGTTGTTAAAAACGATCAATTCCGAAGGACTTTGGTGAAAGTCTACTATACTACTGCTACTGATTCTATCAGAAGAAAATTGCTGTACAACAAACCTACACAGCTTTGTCTCTAGCTAGCTAGCTATATAGCTCTGTGTATGACTTTTAGGATATTTTCTCTGATGAAACCAGGAAATTTTCCGGGAAAAAATGTCCAATAATTTTGCGCATGCGTAAGCAGTTGATAGCAGGCCTTCTTTTCTATGAAGGCCAGTGAAGGAGGCTAATCATCTGAAAGACCTCTCTAAGCTTTCAGAATAACGTATTACTAGAATATTTGCTGGTGAAAAACCATCGCGAATGAGCCAAATCAGCAGAGGATTTGACCTTTTGCAATAACTATTGCGTTCTAGCAAGGATCGTGTGTATTTACTATATACTGTTTTGCAATTTTATTGTTGCGAATTGATCAACTCTCGCAAAGTTCACGTATGTTTGATGCTCGCAAAACATTTTAGTAATACAGTATCATAAAATTAAAATTAATTATTGAACCAACAGAACTAAAGTTATGCTCAAAAATAATTAGGATAGATATCAGTGTGTATGTTGGTGTGTGATAAGTAGTTGATTCATTTCTGTATTTTTATAATCACACAATAATGTAACAATTGCTCATATTACGCTAATAGTAAAGACACACTAAAAGCACATTAAAATAACCTAATGGGCCAATCACAACCACCTGTCAATACTGGTCGGTGGTCGGTACTAACTACCTCTGGACAAAAATAATAACACACCTCTTATGTATATTAGACTATCAAAGGAATTTCGTGAGTACTTCGTGTGTTTCATAAAGGATTCATTTTCACTTGTGCAGTGAACTGTGTAATTGGCAATTAATCCTACAGAGGATGTCAGGTTGGTTAGCAAAAGTTAAAAGTTGAAGTGCAGTCAACCATAACCACATTAGTAGGAAGAAACACAGTGTGTGGTCATGGTTGAGTGCACTTCAACTTTTAACTTCCGCCAACCAACCTGATGATGATGAAGCATCTCTAGTACAAACATTTGTGGTTAATGGTGTCATGTGATTAGTGTATGACATAACGGAAAGGTCAACACATGCTACGACTCAGGCTAGGCTCAACATGAAGGCTAAGATTGTACTGCTTTGGAGTTTGGCAGTCAGTGTGTGTACAAGCTTCACATCAGTGAGTTGTATACAAACAACATAATTATTCAGTAAGGGCATTACTTATATTTGAGTACTGAACTAGAAGGCCACTAGCTTTATACACCAACTATTATCACTACAGGTGGGAGGTGAGTTCATACTGACAGTCAACTTGGTCAACTACACCAACCCAACCGGACTGTGTGCTGAATGTGCTATTTCACTGAGTGATGTAACAAGTGCTGGCCAGTTAGTACCAGTGTGTTGTGATGATCAGCCACTCAAATCAGGCAACTGTGACAACACAGGAGAGGGGAGATGTGACACCAGGTTCCGTTGGACCATCAGACCATTCAGTGCATCACTAGAGACAAGACCCAGCATGGGGTACTTCATAACAGACTGTACAATGTCCCCCAACACTTGCCCATTCAGTGAAATGAGCACAACATTCGGTCTAGGTCCAGCAACACTACTGGGAGTAACACCCAATCCTCTACCTGTTTCAAGCACAGATTTAACCACGTGGACAGTAAGTTTATGTTCAATTTACCTACATCATTTTTAATTATTATTAACAGGGACGAATACAGTTTTTTATAGAGCCAACTGATAGCGGACTCCCGAACATAATAGACAGTTTGTTGATTAACTTGGATGACCTCCAACTTGGAGCAGACTTCACAGAGGAGACGACGTTCACTGGATTCCACAACGTATCTCACATGACCATGAGTTTCAGAGTCGAGTGTTCTCCTGGTTTCTGTGGACCTAACTGTGCCACCACACCTCAGAACAATCCACGAGTGGTGACATGTCAAGCTGATGGCACTCTAATGTGTACTGATAACCGATTAGACCCTTCACCCCTTAATTGTAGCCTGCAACGACTGTCTCTATAACCTGGATATTACTACTGGATGTTCCACTTGCGTACAGACCAACTATGACCCAAATACTAACTGTGAATCATGCTTGGACACAAACTTCAATCCTTTCGATGGTTGTACATCATGTTTGTTGGAACTCTACAACCTACAGGCAAACTGCACCCAGTGCCTACCCAACAGAGATCCCTCTACCAACTGCACTCAGTGTCTACCCAACAGAGATCCCTCTACCAACTGTGCCCAGTGCCTACCCAACAGAGATCCCTCTACCAACTGCACTCAGTGTCAACCCAACAGAGATCCCTCTATCAACTGTGCCCAGTGCCTACCCAACAGAGATCCCTCTACCAACTGCACCCAGTGTCTACCAGGCAGGGACATCACCTCGGACTGTACTAGTTGCCTACCCAACAGAGACCCAGTCACCAACTGCTCCTTCTGCCTACAACCAGACAGGTTCACTGATACAGACTGCAGTGTGTGTGCTCTACCAGGAGGGGACCCAGCAACACTCTGTCAAACATGCTTGGCCACTAACTTTGACCCTAACACAAATTGCTCTGAATGCATAGGTAATCGTGATCTCGGCTCCAGCTGCTCCACTTGTCTGCCTGGATATGATAGTAACCGTGACTGTGCAGTGTGTCTATCTGGACGAAACATATCCACAAGATGTACCACCTGTCTGTCTGGATTCACTGGCAGTAACTGTGAACCTGGTGAGTGCTATACAATACTATAGTCTACACAGGGTGTACTTATGTAAACGTCTGAATTAAAGCGCTTCTTTGTGAGACAATGTAAAGAACAAATGCGAAATGTCCAGTGGTGCTTATATTTGAGTGAAGCTATACCGTATTACTAGAATATTTTGCAGATGAAAAACCTTTGCGAATGAGCCAAATCAGCAGAAAAGTTGACCCTTTGCGATCTAACTATTGCGTTCTGGCAAGGATCGTGTGTATTTACTAGTTGGTTTTACGGATATTATTGTTGCGAATTGATCAACCATCGCAAAGTTCGCAAATATTTGATGCTCGCAAAACATTTTAGTAATACGGTAATTCAGACATTCACGATAATCCTACATGCATGCATACACTATAGTACTAGTTACAGAATCTTCACTCAGTGTGGGAGTGGTGGGTGGTATCGCTGGAGGAGTGGGTGGAGTTTTGCTGCTCATCATTCTAGTAATGGCCGTGCTCCTCATCCTACTTACAGTCCGTATCAGAAAGAGTGGTAACCAAGACATCAGTACTGCCACTACTACAGGTGAAGCACTAGACACATGTACTAGCTATGTACTTGCTATACATATAGAAATTGTTAAAATACACACAATGAAAGCACCGCGGGTGCTGATGCCTCGGTAGAGGTGCCAAAGCTACATAACATAAAGCTAGCTTTTATACACTTATAATTATCATGATGAACATTTTTAATTTTACTGCATGCAGAATCCAAAGAGTGGGTAATGATCGACAATAATTGTTGTGAAGGGGCTGGAGTCGAGGCTAAGCTAAGTACTAAGTAGAGTAGCAACACTCGGTGAACAAATTTTGCTACGAACTCTTCTGAAAAGGCTGCAATGGCATTCCAAGTAAGCAAAACTAGGCATAACTCAGTAACGAAGCTTTATTTTGCAAATCCACGAATACTAATCCAAGAAAAAATGGCTAGAAACCTATCAAAACTATTACTTGCACTTCATTGATCCTCGAGCAGCTATAGCAGTCTACACACAGACACACGCACACACACAGACACACTACCGTATACCTCGCTTGCAAATGCACACCGAGGCATAATAATGACACACTATGACTATAGCACTGCTTAAACTATGATCACATGCACTAGTCTGACCACTATAGCTTTAACTCCATACAGATAAAGAAGTTACAGAAGTTATGGAAATGAATCAAAATCCCGTGTACAGTATGAGTACAACTGAAACACCAACTATGGACCATGAAGCTAGCCACACCCACCAGTACGAGACTGTGGACACACCCATTGAAATGAATCAGAACCCTGTGTACAGTACAACCAATGCTACTAATATTGAAGCTGACTACTATGAGAACGATGGTCTGGGCCCAACGAGAAATAAGCAGCAACCGGAATACGATTATATTCAAGTGTGAAAACTGTACTACAACAAATAGCTTAGTGAATAACATTTGACTGCCTATGCATGTACGTTCAAGTAACCTTTGGTTTAGAATACATTTTCTAGTACTATAAATTATACATGTACTATGTGTAACTCTGCAGTCTCTCCAGAATTGTTGGTAGAATTGTTATCTGTTTGAACAAAGTTTCGACTCAACTATGAGTTAGTCTTGCACTAAAGCGCTAGCTACAAGAGTGAGAAAAGAGCTGCAAAGCTGCAAAGCAAGCTGCACACTGCAACAGCCACTGTGAACTTTAACCTCTTGCAGATACGCCTCTTTTTTTAAATACTGTGTCCGCATGCGCACGCAGCCCCACGTGTGTGAGACCTTAATTTCTTCTTTTCTTCTTTTATGAGGTCCTGGTAGGCCACAAAACAATGCAATGCTACCACCATGTACACAACTCTTTTTTCTGAAATGCTTAAACCCTGCTTTACAAGATATACTAATTTCCACAGTATACCTGCTCTGAGGCAAGTTCCCCCTGTAGTTCCGATGTAGATCTTATCAACTAGTGTCTAAAAATGCTTAAAGAGCTTACTTTACCTACACTGTAAAACAAAAAAGTGCGGTGGGCACACTAAAACCGTCGCATATAGCACACTTTTTCAAAAAAGCGTGCTATATGCGACGGTTTTAGTGTGTCCACCGCACTTTTTTTCAATCATTTTTTACAGTGTATTTATATATACAATGTCACCATTCCCATCATCAATTTGCATTACTCGTTGATAATGTATGGAATTCACTATAAATGCAAACATTTAATTTGTAACATACATTCCACCTAATTACCTCTTCTATTACACTCTAGAGCGAAGCAAAACAATACCTCAAGGCATTAAGCATGTGGGATTTTATATGGTACCATTATTAAAATCAGTGCATGTGCAACACTTATAAATATATGCCGGCCCCTCCCCCCACACACACGCCCTCACTCACTGGAGTCAGTTGTTTTCTTCTCGTCCTCCGAGGGCAGTAAGTCCACCTGATGCCAGTACACCCAGTAGGCGTCCCCTAGTCCCTCCCATGTGACCTGGGCAGGGGGTGTGCCGTCGTTGGTCTGTAGATATACCCCAAAGTCGCCCATGGAGATGGACTCGTAGGTCTCTCTGGCCCGAACCTTCATGCCGGGTTGCAGGACGGTCTTCATGTAGCGACCGTACTCTCGATCAGAGAGGAAGTGGTCTCGTGATTTGTAAGGGTTCTTCTTCTCTTTGGCAGGCTGTATAGTATTATACATGTACGTACGTGAAGTTACAGTAGCAATTAATATAAAGTACCCGTTCCATTTACGAAGTACGTCCGTTCGTAACGTTTCCGTTTTGACACCGTATTAAAAGCGTTGAATTTACCGTACCGTTGCTAATTACCATTGCACGTTGCAAGTACGTTTTGCAGAAAAGTTTTAGAAAACGAACAAAGAGACAATCCTAGTCATCTCGACTGTCGTAGCTAGATTAGTTACTTAGCTATGCTATGGCTATGTCTAGCTGTAAACCTAGCTCTAGATCTACAACAAAGACATAACGCACCATTTTCAACCGTCTCATCAAAAAGGATGTCTGCAGTCTATATATGAGTCCTATCTCTGTTCTACAAGGTTATAAAACGCTAGCTAGCTAGCTATAATATCTAAACGCTAACTGCTGCAAAAGTTCTAGCTGGCTAGCTGCGCGCGTGCAGAGCTGCATGGGTGTGGCCGAAGGAAAAATTTAACAACGGTACGTAGCGTATCTTGACTGTACTTTTAGCGTATATTTTGCAACGTACCAACATACTACGGACGTACTACGTAAACGGAACGGGTACTTTATAATTATTGGCTGCTACTGTATTATAGGAATGAAGTAAGTACACTTATTAAGGAGAATCGTAAAATCTACTACACAAGTCAGTAATGAGACAGCAGGTCAGTTAGAGTACAATCACATTTTCTACTCATTATTCCTAAACCCTTTTTTTTAAGTGCATAGAAGCTACGTATATTGCCTGATACACCACACACGTACACACACAAACACACCACACACGTACCTTCTCCTCTACTGGTAGAGTGCCAGCGAAGATGGAGACGCCCTTCATAGTCTTGACTGGCTCATTTCCTTCTCGATCGATGGAGCCCTCGAACCAGCCAAAGAACGTGAACAGTTCACTCACGAGCTGATCCAGAGCAAAGAACTTCTCAAACTCAGAGGGTTTGGAGTTGGAAGTACTAGGGTCAATGTCTCTACTTTGTGAGTTGGCAGTCATCGAGTTGACTCTCAGGTATTTCTTGAGCAGTGAGAAGACGTAGCGACCAGGGACCTACATGGGGAAAGTTGTGATATCCATATATGGCAATTGCCTACAGGATAACAGCTGATGACATGACATGTAGAGAG
Organism: Halichondria panicea; assembly: GCF_963675165.1. Taxonomy (NCBI): domain Eukaryota; kingdom Metazoa; phylum Porifera; class Demospongiae; order Suberitida; family Halichondriidae; genus Halichondria; species Halichondria panicea. The sequence continues at coordinate 1,274,074 of NC_087391.1, forward strand.
ATTAATCAGGCATGCAAGTAGGTCATTTTCTTGCTTCAAGCGGGTTGAAAATCACCCACTAAAGAAACCCTGCATTAATAAGTACAAGGACAAAGACAACCCCATCGTGTCATTAAATGGAATGCTGGACACAACACGATGGTGTGTTGCAATCATGTGCAAGATATGTGCATACATCATCATGTATGTTGACCACACCCACCTGTGGTAGGGTAATTCCCCTCAGTAGGGCTTCACTTTCTCCAGAGGAGGCAGTCTCAGAGAACAGATCGAGAAGCATCTGACGTCCCTGTACAGACGTTAACTGGGAGGAGTCAATCTTAGACAGGTGCAGTAGTACGTATGCTCGACTAGAGAGGTCAAAGGTCGTCAAAGAGCGTAGCATGTTTCCAGCACTCTTATGGGCAGTACTATCTTTGGTGGCCAAAAGAGTGAGAAGAAGATCGAGGGCTCCGCTCTCTCGAAAAGTGTTGGCTAATGCTCCGATGTTGGCATAGGCACTAAGGATGTTGAGGGTGTTTGAGAGCATCTTGCCGCTAGAGGGGAGGGTGGACAGTCTTTTAGCACGAGAGATGAGGTTGTTTATGTCATCCTTCATTTCAGTGAGGGGCTCTTCCTCGTGGGAGGGCTCTAGTGTGTGTGTGGTTATGGGAATAGTCCCAGGGAATTTCCCTAGTTGTGTGCACACATTTTTATAGTTCCTGCAATTGGCTAATAAACAAAAGAATGTCACTTTTACAGTGTGCATAATTTACAATACATGTAGTAATCTTTATTACGATATGCCATGCACTCACCTTCTGTGAGCTTGGTCTCTCCCTGAGATGGCCTCACTATCTCCATGGAGAGCAGCTGTGGACAGCACGCACTCATCTCCTCCTCCCTCATCCACACCGTATACTCTTGACAGAGTCCATCACGAGATGTCTTGAGGGAATTGGCCGTGTTGGTGAGTCTTTTGTCCTCTGAGAGACACCACTTGACGAGGTGCTCTGTGCTTCCCTTGAACACTCTCTGTGTAAACACCTCCACAGGTTTGTAGCTGGCGTTGGTGGAGAGAGTCACGGAGAAATTAGATTCCATCGTCTTTTATATCTAGAGGGCGTACAAACTTGCTACTTGCCAAGGCTCACTCTGCTAGTAAAGAAATAATTGTAATCATTAAATTGTCATGAATATAGCTTTGTACGTATGTAAATTAAGCTTCTTTAAGGCTTTTATGTGCTCCAGGAAACATACTTTTTGGTGATTTTCTTCCAGCTGCACTAAAGTACAGACAGCTGTATTTTAGCCGAAAGGTCCCAAGGAGATAGCTTAGTCTCCTGGTATGACGTCTGTGGCTTGTGAGAGGATAGAACTTATAGCTACAAACTAAAGTGTATCAGCCATTTCAAATCCGCATGGCTTTCAGTGAGCATCAACTAAGGTAGTTTTAGGGGTGTATCTGTCTCTCCCCCTTTTATTAAAAATCTTCTCAGACATGCAATAATTTTTCTCATGATAATTATTAGAGAGACATCCATCAATATTATAAGATAACAGGGAGCAGTCCACAATTTGTGTAGTAAAAAACAGGACAAAAAATATATCGCAGAAGGAGCATTTATAATAATACTACATAGTCTACTACTTATGAACGTCACAGTACATTATGTATGTCATTGAACACTATGGGGCATGCGTTATTTGGAGGTGATCCTAGGTTTTATTAGAGGCTGCTTTGGTGGTGATGGGTCGACCCGAATTCAGGTCAGAGTACTGATATTTGGCTTTCTTCTCAGAAGGCTTCAAAATCTGCAGAGAATAGAGAAAGAGAGACTGATTAGTCTTGGTCTTGAATCCTGTACGTTTTTATGGAAATCATACGCACGTGCATTCACCCATAAAAATTTATTTTGAACGAGGTGCACAAATAAGAAAGCTTCAATTCACTGATTGGATCGACCCTAAGCCAACCACTCTAGTAGGTTACATTATGGGACCTCCATTAACCTGGCTGTATTATAAAAGAGATGACCTGCGTAGAATCGATTTTTTACAGTACAGTTGTGTATTTAACTGGCAAAAAGCCCAATAAATAATTTAAGCTCATGCACTCACCTGGAAAGAACATGAGGCTGGAGTCCACACTCGTCATCCCTCCCGCGTTGTCATTGTCACCACAGTAGTTGGGTGCTGAGAACAGAGTCACCTGCTGCCGTCGTGCAAAGAACTCTTAGCCATCTTCAACCACCTGAAATAGTGAGAATATCAAATGTTTAAGTGGCACGTTTGCTAAGGTCAATGTGCGATCTTTCAACTAACCTATACAGAGATACTGTACACATGTTCCCTATATGAATGAAAGCACCGCAGGTGCTGATGCCTCGGTGGAGATGCTAAAGCTACATAACATAAAGCTGCTTTTATACACACGATGAACATTTTTGCATTAATTAATTTTGCTGCAAGCAAACTCAAAGAGTGGGTAATGATCGACCATGATTGTTGTTAAAAACGATCAATGCCGAAGGACTTTGGTGAAAGTCTACTATACTACTGCTACTGATTCTATCAGAAGAAAATTGCTGTACATACATGTAGCTGTACAACAGACCTACACAGCTCTGTCTCTAGCTCTGTGTATGACTTTTAGGATATTTTCTGATGAAACCAGAATTTTATGGGAAAAAATATCCAATAATTTTGTGCATGCGCAAGCAGGCCTTCTTTTCTATGAAGGCCGGTGAAGGAGGCTAATCATCTGAAAGACCTCTCTAAGCTTTCAGAATAACGTATTACTAGAATATTTGCTGGTGAAAAACCATCGCGAATGAGCAGAGGATTTGACCTAACTATGCGTTCTAGCAAGGATTGTGTGTATTTACTATAATTAGATCATGTTTCTCATAAATACTGCAATCTGATTGGTTAGAGGAAATGTTCTATCCAATTTAGAAAATCATGTACTTCAATAGAAAATCATGTACTTTACTTAGAAAATCATGTAGCAAAGATTAGATGAGAACATTCAAATCTGATTGGCTAAATACTCATGGTTGCTATGATCTAAAATGCTTAGACACTGTTTAGGAAGTTTCCACATGATTTAGAAGTCCTCAGGGCTAGTAGAACCCTCACTGCGTTCGGGATACAACAACCAGCCCTTTGGGCTTCTAAATCATGTAGAAACTTCCTAAACAGTGTCTAACTATTATTTATACTGTTTTGCGATTTTATTGATCAAGCATCTACCGTATACCCACGAATTTAGTATGGCATGCATGCATGCTACAGAAAGGCTGATATTCCGCGAAAATTAAAACCACAAAAACCTTTCAATCTGCGAAAGTTTATACCTCAAAATATACCCGCTACAAAGTGTGCAAGTGTGAAACTGCATGCATAAAACAACGTATAGCTATTATGTACACAGACACAAGAATGAACACGTGTACCGTATTATTACCATTAATTTATTGTGATTACCACAATTACCGTATATAGCGCAACATTTTCGAGGCACTTAATTTTGTGGAATGGCCTCTAAAAGGATTTTGTTGAATAAATTTCGTGGGTTGACTACTTACAGAGCACCACTCCACAGCCACACCTTCAATCTTATGCACGTTATAGCAGATAATTCGAACAATTTTCGTGGAATAATTGTTGTGTGGCATTGCTGACCCACGAAAATTAAGCCAGGAAAGAAGTACATGTATTATGACAACATAATAAAATGAAGGTCATGCAAACTTAGACATAAATAGACTTTAGTTCACATAAGCTTACAGGCACAATACTTAAATTTACACGAAATACATGAACTGAATATCCACTCCCAGAGAACATTAAGATGGTAGAGAATACAGTGAATGGAGTGAGACCGGGCACTCCTGACACGAGACAGCGCACCACAACTGGTGGTATTGAGCTGAAGCCTAATCTAGTGTACAGTAACATAGCAGCAGACCATGGCAACCAAACTGAGCAAAATGGAGACCACTACCGTACGTATAGCGTGTAATTTTCGTGGGGTAAAATATTCGTGGTTTTCGTGGTTGGAGGTCTGACCACGAATATTTTACCCACGAATGAAGCGACCTTGCCTACCTTTACCTGCAGTGCAAGCAGCAACCACGAAAATATTACCCACGAAATGTCTCAATATTGCTGAATCACAAATATTTTGTCCCCCGAAAATTACCCGCTATACGGTATTATATGAAGAATCTATGTGTATGACTATATATGGTATCTTGAAATATGTTATCAATACGACACATTAAGCACTAGTATTCCAATCACAACCACTATGATACAGTATAGCGTAGTCTTCTGTATAAAACAGACTAACAAAAGAAACCTATACAGTTATGAATGCTAACCATCACTGTTGTGTCCTTAGTGATGTCACATGATTAGTTATAGGACACTGTACTGAGCATGTAGCTAGGAACAACATGAAGATCAAATTTGCTTTGTTTTGGAGTGTGGCAGTCAGTGTGTGTGCAAGTTTCACCACAGTGAGTTAAAATTGTAAAAGCTTTAAGAAGCACAGTTAATTAATTATTACACAGGTGAGAGCTGATTTTGTATTAACAGTCAATTTTATCAACTACACCAACCCAACCGGACTGTGTGCTGAATGTGCTGTTCCACTGAGTGATGTGGCAAGTGCTGACCAGCTATTCCCAGTGTGCTGTGATGATCGGCCACTCAGAAACACCAACTGTGACAACACAGGAGAGGAGAGTTGTGACACCAGGTTCCGTTGGAACATCAGACCATTCGCTGCATCACTGGAGACAAGACCCAGTGCTGCATCCAATCCTGGCAATCCTTCTAATTACTTCTTCACAAACTGTCCAACCTCACCCAACTCTGTTTGCCCATTCCCCCAAGTGAGCACAACATTTCCCCAAGGCCCACTAGGTTTCCTGGGTGTAGCAGCCAACCCTCTACCAGTGATGTCAAGCACAGTGTGGACAGTAGGTTACTTAGTCATTGAGGGATAATAGTGTAATTATGATTTCTTCAGGAACAAACACAGTTCTTCATAGAAGCTGTGGACAGTGGACTCCCGAACATAATAGACAGTCTGTTGATTGACCTGGACAACCTCCAACTTGGAGCAGACTTCACAGAGGAGATGACGTTCACTGGATACCACAACATATCTAACATGACCATGAGTTTCAGAGTCGAGTGCTCGCATGGTTTCTGTGGATCTGACTGTACCACCACATCTCAGAACAACCCACGAATGGTGACATGTCAAGCTGATGGCACTCTAACTTGCTATGACAACTTTGACCCTAATACAAGCTGTACTGAGTGTGTGGATAACTACAATCTAACCACCAACTGCACGTCTTGTCTATTTGGACGAAACATATCCACAAGATGTACCACCTGTCTGCCCGGGTATGATAGTAACCGTGACTGTACAGTGTGTTTATCTGGACGAAAAATATCCACAAGATGTACCACCTGTCTGTCTGGATTCACTGGAAGTAACTGTGAACCTGGTGAGTGCTATACAATAATATTGTATAGTCAACATAAAGTGTACTTATTTCTACTACAGACTCTTCACTCAGTGTGGGAGTGGTGGGTGGTATCGCTGGAGGAGTGGGTGGAGTTTTGCTGCTCATCATTCTAGTAATGGCCGTGCTCCTACTTACAGTCAGTATCAGAAAGAGTGGTAACCAAGACATCAGTACTGCCACTACTACAGGTGAAGCACTAGACACATGAACTAGCTATGCACTTGCTACATAAAGGCTTCAGAAATTGTCATTGAAAATATAAGAGGATGTAGGACACACTTAACCTTTGGTGACCTTTCAATTAACATTACAGTTGTCAATAATTATACAGAGGCTATAAAAAAAGAGAAGATAAACATTTTATCCATCAGGGGGAAAAGCTCTTGTTCACCTAGTGTACGTAACAGAGCCACTGTTCCCCCAGTTTGTGCCCGCTTTCCGATAAACTATTCCAACAGTTAGCTAATTCTGTTGACCCTCTAGATGGTTTTGGTACTGATTCTTGTCTAAAGGGTGTAGATCTTTAGCTTTAGAATTTTGTGTATCAATATGATTGTGTAACGTTGATGCAGCCATACTTGAACTTTTGGCATAGATCGTTTTTAACAACAGTAATGGTCGATCATTACCCACTCTCTGAGTTTGCATGCTAATGTGTGTATTATGTTATTAGCTTTGGCACCTCCACCGTGGCATCAGCACCCGTGAAACATCCATCTTCTCTTTTCTTTTTATAGCCTCCTTTTAAAAGGTCACCAAAGGTTAAGTGTGTCTTACATCCTCTGATGTGCCCGAAGTCTCCATTCCATGTAACTGAATCAATTCCAATCATTTTTCCTATGTACTTTCCCATTTCAAGCCCACAGCTATCACTGCCCGTGCATCCAGTTTCATTGATGCACCCATTTTTTGAGTTGTGGTTACAGTTTTGTCAGTTGTGGTTACAGTTTTGTGGGTTGTGGTCATAATTTTGTGAACTTCTGCTTCTAATTTTTGCATTCCTATTTTGGCACTGATTACACACCATAATGATCACGTATACTAGTCTGACCACTATAGCTTTAACTACAGATAAAGAAGTTACAGAAGTCATGGAAATGAATCAAAATCCCGTGTACAGTATGAGTACAACTGAAACACCAACTATGGACCATGAAGCTAACCACACCCACCAGTACGAGACTGTGGACACACCCATTGAAATGAATCAGAACCCTGTGTACAGTGCAACCAATGCTACTAATATTGAAGCTGACTACTATGAGAACGGTGGTCTGGGCCCAACAAGAAATGATCAGCAACTGGAATACGATTATATTCAAGTGTGAAAGTACAACAAACACCTTATAGCAATAATGTACACATACAGACACAAAAATTAAACACGTATAATATAATTATTACTTACGATTTTACTATTAATCATTGACTATACTGGGAGTCTATATATAAACAAGAGGCTCATTCAACACATGGGTATGTTCTGGGACATCAGAAAACTGCTAACGTACAATAGCTAGTTTAGTCCTCAACGCAAACTTACACACATGATATTATTTACAACAAATTCAAATACATGTACTGAATATCCACTCCCACACAGACCCAGCGGACATTGAGGTGGTAGAGAATACAGTGTATGGAGTGGGCACTCCTGACACGAGACAGCGCACCACAACTGGTGGTATTGAGCTGAAGCCTAATCTAGTGTACAGTAACATAGCAGCAGACCATGGCAACCAAACTGAGCAAAATGGAGACCACCCTCATGGACAATCTACACTACATATAGCTATACTTGCGATGTGTACATGTACTGGCTCCAGAAATTGTTATTGAAAAGATCGAGTGCCAGAACAAAAACACACAACCATAAAAGAAGTATTATGCAATGCACTGCTCTATTTAACGCTAGGTCCCCTTCATTATGAAAGTGGTGGGCCTCTATTGTGACAGGCTTGTGTGTGTGTGTGTGTGCGTGCGTGCACTAGAATTGATTCTGTAAATATAGATTACTGGTGACCGATTTTCAGAAAGCTTAGAAGGAGACCGTTCAGATGTTATGCACAAATCCCAAATTTTGGAACTAGGCAGTTATGCTCACGCATTAATAGATAAATATCAGTGTGTATAGCTGCATGCTCTGTATTCTATATGATTCACACAATTGCACATAATTATTATTACGCTATTAGTAAAGACAAACTAAAAGCACCTAATGGGCCAATCACAACCACCTGTCAATACTGGTCGGTGGTGTTCGGTATACTAACCACTTTCAGACAAACGAATAACAGGGTCAATAGACATCAAAGGAGTTTTGTGTGTTTCATTCATTTTTACTTGTGAAGTATATATACTGTGCAGGGTTTTATCTAGTGGGGGGGAGGGGGGGGGGTGGCCGGCCGGGGGGGAGCTCAAAAGAAAGGGGAAAATAGGATCTAGACAAGTCTTTTGCTAGAGGATGATTTTACCACAAATCTGCTTTTGGTACATGTGGTTTCTAGTGTTGTATTAGTTGGGTGGAGTCCAACCAACTGCGTGGGGTTGGGCACCACTCCAATCTGGGTTTTGTTCCACTGCAGAAAATTTGCAGCACAATCAGATTGCAGAGTTAAAGTGCTGAAGGTGTGGCTCGAGAATGAACGAGTCAGTAACTCTTTAGTCAAATCAAAATGCAACAATAGTAGACAAGCCAGCTTGATCCAGGAACGCCAGGTCAGTTAGAGCTAGTGGCATGCAAAAGTGACTCCTGCAGTAGCATTCTAACTGAGCTTTGAGGTTACCGCCCACTTGGGATTAATCATATTCATGCTTAGCCACACCCTAAAGCTAAGCACCAGTGGAACAAAACCCAGATTGGAGTGGTGCCCAACCCCACGCAGTTGGTTGGACTCCGCCCAACTAGTGTTGTACAATTACAAACCAGCGTACGTAAGTTACATGGAGTTGCCTGTCAATGCACATTGCTAGGAGTACATCGCTAATAGGAACCAACAACAAACAATATAGGGGGCGTGGCCTCCAAATTTTCGCGCCAAACTTTAAATCCTAGATGAAACCCTGCTGTGTAATGAATTGAAACCCTAATCCTAACACTATGACGGTAAAAGCACCTCTATATTTGTGGTTAGTGATGTGTCACGTGATTAGGATGACAAAACTGAAAGGTCAACACATGCTATGCCTCAGGCTAGGCTCAACATGAAGGCTACGATTGTACTACTTTGGAGTTTGGCAGTCTGTGTGTGTACAAGCTTCCCATCAGTGAGTTATGAGTATATAACAGGATTTATTTGCATACTGAACTAAAAGGCCACTAGCTATATACAAACTATTAATTATCACTACAGGTGAAAGCTGATTTTGTATTAACAGTCAATTTTATCAACTACACCAACCCAACCGGACTGTGTGCTGAATGTGCTATTCCACTGAGTGATGTAGCAAGTGCTGACCAGCTACCACCACCAGTGTGCTGTGATGATCAACCATTCAGAAACACTAACTGTGACAACACAGGAGAGGGGAGATGTGACACCAGGTTCCGTTGGACCATCAGACGATTCGGTGCATCACTAGAGACAAGACCTGTTCCTATACTCAATGCTGAAAACCCTCCCTACTTCTTCACAGACTGTTCAATGTCTTCCAGCACTTGCCCATTCAGTGAAATGGGCACAACATTCGGTCAAGGTCTAACAGCACTACTGGGAGTAACACCCAATCCTCTACCTGTTTCAAAAACAGATTTTACCACGTGGACGGTAAGTTTGTCTATGGTATGTTTTTCGCCATTTTTTACCTGCTCCTATATAGGGATGGCTACAGTTCTTCATTGAAGCCATTGATAGTGGACTCCCAAACATAATAGATAGTCTGTTGATTGACCTGGACAACCTCCAACTTGGAGCAGACTTCACAGAGGAGATGACGTTTACTGGATTCCACAACATATCTCACATGACCATGAGTTTCAGAGTCGAGTGCTCTCCTGGTTTCTGTGGACCTGACTGTAGCACACCTCAGAACAATCTACGAGTGGCGACATGTCAAGCTGATGGCACTGCAACGTGTACCGATAATCGATTAGACCCTTCCCCTCTTGTAGCCTGCAACGACTGCCTCTACAACCTGGATATTACTACTGGCTGTTCCACTTGTGTACAGACCAACTATGACCCAGCCACCAATTGCACAGCCTGCCTTCCTGGATACGATATTGACAAAAGCTGCTCAACATGTATCAACACAAACTATGATCCTGATACAAATTGCTCTACATGCATTATAGGTACAAGATATGATCCATTGACCAACTGTGCATCATGTGTCGACGTAAACTTCAATCCTTCCGATGGTTGTACATCATGTTTATTGGAATTCTATGATTTACAGACAAACTGCACACAGTGTCTACCCAACAGAGATCCCTCTACCAACTGCATCCAGTGTTTACCAGGCTGGGACATCACCTCGGACTGTACTAGTTGCCTACCCAACAGAGACCCAGTCACCAACTGCTCCCTCTGCCTACAACCAGACAGGTTCACTGATACAGACTGCAGTGTGTGTGCTCTACCAGGAGGGGACCCAGCAACACTTTGTCAAACATGCTTGGATAACTTCAATCCTACCTGCACTGAGTGTGTGGCTAACTACGATCTGAACATTAAATGCTCAAGCTGTCTGTTTGGCTATGATATTATCCGTGACTGTGCAGTGTGTCTATCTGGACGAAACATATCCACAAGATGTACCACCTGTCTGTCTGGATTCACTGGCAGTAACTGTGAACCTGGTGAGTGCTATACAATACTATAGTCTACACAGAGTGTATACTTATGTAACCGTCTAAATTAAAGCGTCACTTTGTGAGACGGTATAAACAACAAATGAAGTCATGTTACTATAAGGGCGAACTGTCAAGTGGTGCTTATATTATTTGAGTGAAGCTATAATTCAGACATTCATGATATTGCTACATGCATACACTATAGTACTAATTACAGACTCTTCACTAAGTGTGGGAGTGGTGGGTAGTATCGCTGGAGGAGTGGGTGGAGTTTTGTTGCTCATCATTCTAGTAATGGCCGTGCTCCTCATCCTACTTACAGTCCGTATCAGAAAGAGTGGTAACCAAGACATCAGTACTGCCACTACTACAGGTGAAGCACTAGACACATGCACTAGCTATGTACTTGCTACATAAAGGCTTCAGAAATGGTCATTGAAAATACACGCAACAATTAACACACTATGACTATAGCACTGCTCAATTAAAGCTATGACCACATGTACTAGTCTGACCACTATAGCTTTAACTCCATACAGATAAAGAAGTTATAGAAGTTATGGAAATGAATCAAAATCCCGTGTACAGTATGGGTACAACTGAAACACCAACTACGGACCATGAAGCTAACCACACCCATCAGTACGAGACTGTGGACACACCCATTGAAATTAATCAGAACCCTGTGTACAGTGCAACCAATGGTACTAATATTGAAGCTGACTACTATGAGAACGATGGTCTGGGCCGAACAAGAAATGAGCAGCAACCGGAATACGATTATATTCAAGTGTGAAACTACATTCACAACCTTGAGCTATGTACACAGACACGAGAACAAACACGTTAACTGTCATTATGATTACTATAATTATTGGCTATATTATATACTGGGGGTCTACGTTCAACATGAGTATGCTCTGGGACATCAGGAAACTGCTGATGTGCAATAGCTAGTTCAGTTCATTACCGTATAGCGGGTATATTTCGAAGGTAAAAAATGTTCGTGGTTTTCGCTGATCAAGCATCTACTGTAACATTTATACCCACAAATTTAGTATCGCATGCATGCATGCTGCAGAAAGGCTGCTATTCCACGAAAATTAAATCCGCGAAAACCTTTCTAACGGTCAATCCGCAAAAGTTTATACCCTCGAAATATACCCGCTATACGAGTGTGAAACTACATGCGTATAGCTATTATGTACACAGCAGGGTGTCATACAGGATTCGGAAGTAGAGGGGGGAAATAAGAAAAGTAACTAGAAAATGTTACCCTGTTAGTATGTAAAATTGCCAGCTATGGACCCAAACTAGTACCTGAATGCAAATTTTAGGGAGGGGGGGGAGAATTGGAGTTAGAGGGGAGATATCCCCCTTCCCCCCCCTGTATGACACCCTGTACAGACACAAGAATGAACACTTGTACCGTATTATTACCATTAATTTATTGTGATTACCATGATTACCGTATATAGCGCAACATTTTCAAGGCACTTAATTTTGTGGAATGGCCTCTAAAAGCATTTCGTTGAATAAAGTTCGTGAGTTGACTGCTTACAGAAGCACTCCCCAGCCACACCTTCAATTTTATGCACGTTATAGCGAACAATTTTCATGGAATAATTTTTGTGTGGCATTGCTGACCTACGAAAATTAAGCCCCTAAGAAAGAAGTACATGTATTATGACAACATTATGACTACATAATAAAATGAAGGTCATGCAAACTCAACACAAACAGACTTTAGTTCACATAAGCTTACAGGCACGATACTTCATAACAAATTTCAAATACTAAATGTACAAGAAATACATGTACTGAATATCCCCTCCCACACAGACCCAGCGAACATTGAGGTGGTAGAGAATACAGTGAATGGAGTGAGACCGGGCACTCCTGACACGAGACAGCGCACCACACTGGTGGTATTGAGATGAACCCTAATCTATAGTGTACAGTAACGTAGCAGCAGATCATGGCAACCAAACTGAGAGTCAGATCACTCTCATGAACAATCTATACTAGCTAGACACTTGCGATATGTAAATTGTATTGAGTGCTAATACAGTAGACTCTCGTTAATCCGGCCACCCTTGGGACCATGCAGCTTGGCCGGAATAGCGAGGTGGCCGTACTTCAGATAATTAGCCGCGGTTTAAAAACGATCTTACCTCGAATCTAATCACTGATTTGCAGTTCTTGTCTCGAGGATAATGAAAGATAATGAATCGTTCTGCTCTCTATTTAAGTGTAATCCAATTTTATTTACTAAACCACACCCAAAACATCATATCCGGCCGTAATACACATATAAAATTACATTGAAAACGTTATTTGGGACAGCCAGCACTGGCCGGTAAACGGAATAGCGAGTAGCCGTACTTCAGGGTAAGTTTTGTGCCGTAAACATAGAGGTAGCATTCCGTGCCAAACCAAATGGCCGGTATATCGAGGTGGCCGTACTTCAGAGAGCCGGAATAGCGAGAGTCTACTGTACAACAATTGTACTGCTCTATTAAGCGCTAGATCACCTTCATTATGAGAATTGGTTCTGTAAATAGGGTTCAGATGGCCGATGTTCTGATTTTTTGAAAGGTTGGAAGGAGCCCATTCAGATGGTAGCTCAAATCTCAAATTTGGAACTAGGCCATAATTTCATTGTCAAAAGCAGACGCAGACTCAAAAAACTTTAATTTTAACACATAATCTGCAAGACCTTGTGTGATAAGTAGTTGCTATGATCACACAATGATGTAACAATTGCTCTATTAGTAAAGACCAGAGGAGGAACGCCAGGGTCAATAGGGTCACGTTTAATGAAGGATTAAACATTCTTGTTCTGGGTTCTTGACCTTTACTGCATATATCAACTTAGCGCTTCTGTTCTTTATGTGCCTGCTTGGAAAGCTTACTATACCTAGATCTATCCAGTGCAGCAAGCCAGTACATCAAAATTTATACCCTATAGCCACAGAAGGCTAATTTCCATATCTTGTGGTTTCGAAGAATGCAATAAAAGGTCAAAGGTTGCAATTAAATCCTGGATCTCCTCTCTCAAGCTGATTCCTCTGGGGCGCGATAGCTCAACTGATTTCTGTTGTGAGTTATAAAGAGGATTAAGCTATTGGTGGTGTATAAACTCAGGGGCGCGAGGGTAAGCTCAGTTTTACATGTAAAACATAGGGCCACGTGGTGTTTTAATTTGACCCTGGCATTCCTCCTCTGAGTAAAGACACACTAAAATAACCTAATGGGCCAATCACAACCACATGTCAATACTGGTCGGTGGTGGTCGGTACCTCTAGACAAAATAACACAACTCCTAGGCTTATAGATGTTAGACTATCAAAGGAATTTTATGTGTTTTTTGCAGGATTCATTTTCACTTGTGCAGTGAACTGTGCAATAAACTAACCCTAATCCTAACACAACAGATGGTAAAGCACCTCTAGTGCAAACATTCGTGGTTAATGGTGTCACGTGATTAGTGTATGACATAACTGAAAGGTCGACACATGCTACGCCTCAGGCAAGGCTCAACATGAAGACTACGATTGTACTACTTTGGAGTTTGGCAGTCTGTGTGTGTACAAGTTTCACATCAGTGAGTTATGAGTAACATTTAATGTAGGGCATTATTTATTTACGTATTGAACTAGAAGGCCACTAGCTACATACACCAACTATTATCACTACAGGTGGGAGGTGAGTTCATACTGAGAGTTAACTTGGTCAACTACACCAACCCAACCGGACTGTGTGCTGAATATCTGACTAGACTGAGTGATGTAGCAAGTGCTGACCAGTTAGTACCAGTGTGCTGTGATGAGCTACCATTCATATCTGGCAACTGCACCAACACAGGAGAGGAGAGATGTGACACCAGGTTCCGTTGGACCATCAGACCATTCGGTGCATCACTGGAGACAAGACCCAGCATGGGGTACAGCTTCACAGACTGCACAATGTCCCCCAGCACTTGCCCATTCAGTGAAATGAGCACAACATTCGGTCAAGGTCCAACAGCACTACTGGGAGTAACACCCAATCCTCTGCCTGTCTCAAGAACAAATTTTAACACGTGGACGGTAAGTTAATGTTCATTTCACCTATACCATTATACTAACTATATTAATTGTGTTATAATATATAAATAGGGACAAATACAGTTCTTCATAGAAGCCATGGACAGTGGACTCCCAAACATAATAGACAGTCTGTTGATTGACCTGGACAACCTCCAACTTGGAGCAGACTTCACAGAGGAGATGACGTTCACTGGATTCCACAACATATCTCACATGACCATGAGTTTCAGAGTCGAGTGCTCTCCTGGTTTCTGTGGACCTGGCTGTAACACACTTCAGAACAATCCACGAGTGGCGACATGTCGAGCTGATGGCACTCTAACATGTACTGATAACCGATTAGACCCTTCACCTCTTGTAGCCTGCAACGACTGCCTCTACAACCTGGATATTACTACTGGCTGCTCCACTTGTGTACAGACCAACTATGACCCAAACATAAACTGTCAAGCCTGCCTTCCCAACTTTGATATTGCAACGACTTGCTCATCATGTAACACCAGATATGACCCAAACGCTAACTGTGAATCATGCTTGGACACAAACTTCAATCCTTCCGACGGTTGTACATCATGTTTGTTGGAACTCTACGACCTACAGACAAACTGCACCCAGTGTCTACCCAACAGAGATCCCTCTACCAACTGCACCCAGTGTCTACCAGGCTGGGACATCACTTCAGACTGTACTAGTTGCCTACCCAACAGAGATCCAGCCACCAACTGCTCTCTCTGCCTACAACCAGACAGGTTCACTGATACAGACTGCAGTGTGTGTGCTCTACCAGGAGGGGACCCAGCAACACTCTGTCAAACATGCTTGGCCACTAACTTTGACCCTAACACAAATTGCTCTGAATGCATAGGTAATCGTGATCTCGGCTCCAGCTGCTCCACTTGTCTGCCTGGATATGATAGTAACCGTGACTGTGCAGTGTGTCTGTCTGGACAAAATATATCCACAAGATGTACCATCTGTCTATCTGGATTCACTGGCAGTAACTGTGAACCTGGTGAGTGCTATACAATACTATAGTCTACACAGAGTGTACATATGACATATGTCACCGTTTGAATTAAAGCGCCACTTTGTGAAACAGTGTAAAGAAACAAATGAGGTCATAGTCATGCGCTATTAAGAATGTCCAAGTGAGTTGTTAGTTTCAGACATTCAGGGTAATACTACATGCATACACTATAACACAGTCGATGTTGGACTAGTGGGTGGTATCGCTGGAGGAGTGGGTGGAGTTTTGCTGTTCATCATTCTAGTAATGGCCGTGCTCCTACTTACAGTCCGTATCAGAAAGAGTGGTAATCAAGACATCAGTACTGCCACTACTAAAGGTGAAGCACTAGACACATGTACTAGCTATGCACTTGCTACATAATGGCTTCAGAAATTGTCATTGAAAATATAAAATATACACAACAATACACACTATGAATATAACACTGCTCAATTCAAGCTATGATCACATGCACTAGTCTGACCACTATAGCTTTAACTCCATACAGATAAAGAAGTTACAGAAGTTATGGAAATGAATCAAAATCCCGTGTACAGTATGGGTACGAATGAAACACCAACTACGGACCACGAAGCTAACCACACCCACCAATACGAGACTGTGGACACACCCATTGAAATGAAACAAAACCCTGTGTACAGTGCAACCAATGCTACTAATATTGAAGCTGACTACTATGAGAACGATGGTCTGGGCCCAACGAGAAATGAGCAGCAACCGGAATACGATTATGTTCAAGTGTGAAACTATATCAAACTTATACATGTAGCTATTATGTGCACTCCTGTGTACACATACAAATAAACTGTATTATTAATTACCATTGTGATTACTATATTTGGGGTCTACATTAAAACAAGTCTACAATAAAACAAGAGGCTCATTCAACACATGCATGGGTATGCTCCAGAGGAGGTACGACACTTTTTTTAATTAGATTCTGGGTGACTCAGTTCGCGCATGTGCACTATCACCCATGCAATAGAGTATATTTCTGGTCTCGAGGCTAGGAAGCTGCTAGCTAGAATAGTCTTTATCTCTCCAATACAGTGAGTCTTGTGAGCTCTTTCTTTCGTTTTCTTTGCAGTGGCCATTGCCTTGAGCAGTTTATCATTGCTGATTCAGCTACATTGCGCATGCGCAGTACTCTATTCTACTGACAGCCCCTCCTCTTTTTCAGTTCACCATTTTGTCCGGATTTGCGAGGTTTCGGATTAAAGGGGTCCTGATTAGCGAGGTTCTACTGTACTATACATGTACTATGTATACGTGTATAGTTATCTAACTGCTGCAGTCTCTTCAGAATTGTTGGTAGAATTGTTGATCTGTTTGCACAAAGTTTCGACTCAACTATGAGTTAGTCTTGCACTAAAGCGCTGGCTACAAGAGTGAGAAAAGAGCTGCTAAGTAAGCTGCACACTGCAACAGCCACTGTGAACTTTAACCTCTTGCAGATACGCCTAATATTGTGTCCGCATGCGCAAGCAGCCCCACGTGTGTGATACCTGAAAGAATCTAATTTCTCCTTTTCTTCTTTCATGAGGTCCTGGTAGGCCACAAAACAATGCAATGCTACCACCATGTACACGACCCTTTTTTCTGAACCCTGCTTTACAAAATACTAAGTTCCACAGTATACCTCCTCTGAGGCACTTTCCCCCTGTAGTTTCGACGTAGATCTTATAAACTAGTATCTAAAAATGTTTAAGAGCTTACTTTACCCATATACAATGTCACCATTCCCATCATATTTCA
This sequence comes from Halichondria panicea, assembly GCF_963675165.1. Lineage (NCBI taxonomy): Eukaryota > Metazoa > Porifera > Demospongiae > Suberitida > Halichondriidae > Halichondria > Halichondria panicea. The sequence continues at coordinate 1,291,276 of NC_087391.1, forward strand.
ATTTGCATTACTCGTTGATAATGTATGGAATTCACTGTAAATGCAAACATTTAATTTGTAACATACATTCCACCTAATTACCTCTTCTATTACACTCTAGAGCGAAGCAAAATATGCCCCAAGGCATTAAGCACGGGGTGCTTGTGGGATTTATTTATCTATGGTACCATTATTTAAATCAGTGCATGGCAACACTTATCATTATTTTTAATATTATGACGGCCCACTTCCCACACACATGCCCCCACTCACTGGAGTCAGCTGGTTTCTTCTCGTCCTCCGAGGGCAGTAAGTCCACCTGATGCCAGTACACCCAGTAGGCGTCCCCTAGCCCCTCCCACGTGACCTGGGCAGGGGGTGTGCCATCGTTTGTCTGTAGATATACCCCAAAGTCGCCCATGGAGACGGACTCGTAGGTCTCTCTGGCCCGAACCTTCATGCCGGGTTGCAGGACGGTCTTCACGTAACGACCGTACTCTCGATCAGAGAGGAAGTGGTCTCGTGATTTGTAAGGATTCTTCTTCTCTTTGGCAGGCTGTGTAATGTTATACATGTACGTACGTGAAGTTACAATAGCAATCAATATAAAGTACCCGTTCCATTTACGTAGTACGTCCGTAGTACGTCCGTAACGTTTCCGTTTTGACACCGTATTAAAAGCGTTGAATTTACCGTACCGTTGCTAATTACCATTGCACGTTGCAAGTACGTTTCGCAGAAAAGTTTTAGAAAACGAACAAAGAGACAATCCTAGTCATCTCGACTGTCGTAGCTAGACTAGTTACTTAGCTATGCTATGGCCATGTCTAGCTGTAAGTAGGCCCTGGCAAATTATGCTGGCATAATTTGGGGCATAATAGGTTAGGTCATTATGCTGGCATAATTGGAGCATAATAGGGTTAAAATTTTGAATTTGGTCAGTTTGGTGCAAATGCAATGTTCCTCTGCTGCTGCTGAATGTGTTTTTTCTCTTTTAAATGCCTCTTTTACATCTAGAAGATTATGTTGAATCTTCAGTCTTCATTTATGTTACAAATGAAATTATCTCTTGTTGCATTGAAATGTACAATACAACAAGAGTTGTTACTACTGCTGAAAAAAGATTATTTATGACGTCAATGTGGGGCATAATGGGTTCTTTCGACGAGCATAATAGGCTGAATTTGGGGCACTGCTCAAAAGCATACACTACAAAAAAAATTAATCAATTTAACAATTTTTTTAATGGTCAAAACAATTGAAACTGAGGTGACATTTATTAATGTAGCTTTAACGAAGTACAAAAAGCGTCAATTCAACTTTTATGTAATAATTATAACAACTATTTAAAAATACTTATAAGTATTAATGTATAAAATGTAGTTTTAACATTATTATTGCTAGGTTAAAACTATTGTGTTTTATTGTCAAATCTACTTAAGCCATACATTAAAACAACCATTAAGAAAATACTTATTATAATAAATAAGACTCATTATAGCTAAATAAATTCCTAAAACAACGATTTACAAATGAATCGGTATAACAATTATTATTCAATTCAATAAATAACATGTTAATACAAAAATAGTGATAGGAAACGTTCGTAACAACTGAGTGAGACAATGGTATACAATGTTAAATTAAAAGGACAGTTTTAAATTAATTAGCCCAAGGAATAGTTCTTCTTGGTGTAACATACTGGACTCACAAGTATAGCAGACCGATCACTCTTGACCACACAGAGTCCACCTATAATAGTAAATACATCATTGTTATTGATATTAATTATTACCGTGTATTATCAATCACCGAGAGGATATCCAACAATGACGCCACTTCTATCCATTCGTCTGTTTGTTTCGTTTGTTCTCGCATGTCAAGCTTGCCAGTTTAAGGAATTTCTGTAGGAAAAAGTATATGCTTAGAGGTATATTGACAGTGACGGTGTTCACCAGAAAACTAGACACTTTATGTTTGTCCCTCACCTCTCACAGAAGTATCATCATCCACTTGGTGTAGTCACAGTCATACCTATTAAAGCCTTGTAATTATACTGTTGAGAACATTTCATGTCTGTCCCTCACCTCTCACAGAACTAAAAGTATCATCATCCACTTGGTGTAGTCACAGTCATACCTATTAAAGTCTTATAATTATACTGTTGAGAACACTTCATGTCTGTCCCTCACCTCTCACAGAAGTATCATCACAGTCAGATTTATAGCAGCAAATGTCCAGCATATAGAAAGGGTAATCGTCTTCTCTTTTCTTGGAGCACATGGTTTCACAGCTCTAGATCTACTGAGCATGCGCAATCTTAGACTTAGCATAGCCACGCCCACAATTTCATTTTAGTTTCTAGGTCCTCTAATATCTATGGTTCTATGCAAACTTGTACATTTCCTTACAATGTTCATGACTGTATATAATTTCACATCACTCATGCTATTATAAATGGATTGTTAAAAATATTGATTGTATATAATTATATGTGTGCCTGTGTTAGAACAAATAATTATTATTATTGTTAAATCTAAATTTATATATTGTATTCTAACATGCTGCATGATAGAGTTTCAAATATAATTTAATCAAAATGAGTTTGTTAGTTTGATTTAAGATATCAATAATAGATTCTATGTAAATTATTGTAGAAATAAAAGACATTGTGTGATTCTACAATATTTTAAGTTAAAACCACATATACTGATTATTTTAACGTTGTCTTTTTATTTTACTAAATATTAAGTTGATTCAACTGTTTAAGAATAGTGTTAAAACGACTATGCAATGTAGTTTCAAATAAAATTTTTTGCAGTGTAATAGGCAGAAAAAGGAGCATAATTTGCCTGGGCCTAGCTGTAAGCCTAGCTCTAGATCTACAACAAAGACATAAAACGCACCTTTCACAAGTTCTTCTTCAACTTTCTCATCAAAAAGGATGTCTGTAGTCTATAGTCTCTATATGAGTTCTATCTCTGTTCTACAAGGTTAAAAAACGCTAGCTAGCTAGCTATAATATCTAAAAGCTAACTGCTGCAAAAGTTCTAGCTAGCTAGCTGCGCGCGTGCAGAGCTGCATGGGTGTGGCCGAAGGAAAATTTAACAACGGTTGATTAGAAAAAAACACACAACGGTACGTAGCGTATCTTGACCGTACTTTTAGCGTTTATTTTGCAACGTACCAGCGTACTATGGACGTACTACGTAAACGGAACGGGTACTTTATATTGGCTGCTACTGTATAGGGATGAAGTAATTAAGGAGAATCGTAAAATCTACTACACAAGTCAGTAACGAAACAGCAGGTCAGTTAGAGTATAATCACATTTTCTACTCATTATTCCTAAACCCTTTTTTTTTAAGTGCATAGAAGCTACGTATATTGCCTGATACACCACACACACACACACACACACACACACGTACACGTACGTACGCACACGCACACACGTACGCACGCGCACGCGCACGCACACGCACACACACACACACACACACACACAACACACACACACACACACACACGTACCTTCTCCTCTACTGGTAGAGTGCCGGCAAAGATGGAGACGCCCTTCATAGTCTTGACTGGCTCATTTCCTTCTCGATCGATGGAGCCCTCGAACCAGCCAAAGAACGTGAACAGTTCACTCACGAGCTGATCCAGAGCAAAGAACTTCTCAAACTCAGAGGGCTTGGAGTTGAAACTACTAGGGTCAAAGTCTCTACTTTGTGAGTTGGCAGTCATCGAGTTGACTCTCAGGTATTTCTTGAGCAGTGAGAAAACGTAGCGACCAGGGACCTACATGGGGAAAGTTGTGATATCCATATATGGCAATTGCCTACAGGATAACAGCTGATGACATGACATGTAGAGAGATTAATCAAGCATGCAAGTAGGTAATTTTCTTGCTTCAAGCGGGTGGAAAATCACCCACTAACAAGCACTAAAAGAAACCCTGCATTAATAATTACAAGGACAAAGACAACCCCATTGTGTCATTAAAATGGAATGCTGGACACAACACGATGGTGTGTTGCAATCATGTGCAAGATATGCGCATACATCATCATGTTTGTTGACCACACCCACCTGTGGTAGGGTAATTCCCCTCAGTAGGGCTTCACTTTCTCCAGAGGAGGCAGTCTCAGAGAACAGATCGAGAAGCATCTGACGTCCCTGTACAGACGTTAACTGGGAGGAGTCAATCTTTGACAGGTGCAGTAGTACGTATGCTCGACTAGAGAGGTCAAAGGTCGTCAAAGAGCGTAGCATGTTTCCAGCACTCTTATGGGCAGTACTATCTTTGGTGGCCAAAAGAGTGATAAGAAGATCGAGGGCTCCGCTCTCTCGAAAAGTGTTGGCTAATGCTCCGATGTTGGCATAGGCACTAAGGATGTTGAGGGTGTTTGAGAGCATCTTGCCGCTAGAGGGGAGGGTGGACAATCTCTTAGCACGAGAGATGAGGTTGTTTATGTCATCCTTCATTTCAGTGAGGGGCTCTTCCTCGTGGGAGGGCTCTAGTGTGTGTGTGGTTATGGGAATAGTCCCAGGGAATTTCCCTAGTTGTGTGCACACATTTTTATAGTTCCTGCATTGGCTAATAAACAAAAGAATGTCACTTTTACAGTGTGAATAATTTAGTAATCTTTATTACGATATGCCATGCACTCACCTTCTGTGAGCTTGGTCTCTCCCTGAGATGGCCTCACTATCTCCATGGAGAGCAGCTGTGGACAGCACGCACTCATCTCCTCCTCCCTCATCCACACCGTATACTCTTGACAGAGTCCATCACGAGATGTCTTGAGAGAATTGGCCGTGTTGGTGAGTCTTTTGTCCTCTGAGAGACACCACTTGACGAGGTGCTCTGTGCTTCCCTTGAACACTCTCTGTGTAAACACCTCCACAGGTTTGTAGCTGGCGTTGGTGGAGAGAGTCACGGAGAAATTCGATTCCATCGTCTTTTATAGCTATACAAACTTGTTACTTGCCAAGCTCACTCTGCTAGTAGAGAAATAATTGTAATCATTAAATTGTCATGAATAGCTTTGTGTGTGCTAAGCTTCTTTATAATACAAGTACATGGCTTTTATGTGCTCCAAGAAACATACTTTTTTGATGATTTTCTTCCAGCTGCACTAAAGTACAGACAGCTGTATTTTAGCCGAAAGGTCCCAAGGAGATAGCTTAGTCTCAATCCCTCCTGGTATGACGTCTGTGGCTTGTGAGAGGATCGATAGAACTTAGCTACAAACTAAAGTGTATCAGCCATTTCAAATCCGCATGGCTTTCAGTGAGCATCAACTAAGGTAGTTTTAGGGGCGTATCTGTCTCTCCCCCTTATTATCTTTGCAACTCAGACACGCTCTCATGATACATAGAGACACCCGGTACCCATCAATATTATAAGATAACAGGGAGAGTGCACAATTGTGTAGTAAAAAACAGGACAAATATATCGCAGAAGGAGCATTTATAATGATTATAATACTATACAGAACATACTAACGGCACAGTACAGGATTACATAATGAAAAAATGTCTACCATTAGAACACTATGGGGCATGCGTTATTTGGAGGTGATCCTAGAGGCTGCTTTGGTGGTGATGGGTCGACCCGAATTCAGGCTGGAGTACTGATATTTGGCTTTCTTCTCAGAAGGCTTCAAAATCTGCAAAGAATAGAGAAAGAGAGACTGATTAGTCTTGGTCTTGAATCCTGTACTTTTTTATGGAAATCACACGCACGTGCATTCACCCATAAAAATTTATTTTGAACGAGGTGCACAAATAAGAAAGCTTCAATTCACTGATTGGACCGGACCCTAAGCCAACCACTCTAGTAGGTTACTTTTGTTACACTAGGGACCTCAATTAACCCGGCTGTACTGATTATAAAAGATGACCTGCGTAGAATTGATTACAGTACAGTTGTGTATTTAACTGGAAAAAAGCCCAATAAATAATTTAAGCTCATGCACTCGCCTGGAAAGAACATGAGGCTGGAGTCCACACTCGTCATCCCTCCCGCGTTGTCATTGTCACCACAGTAGTTGCCTTGGGTGCTGAGAACAGAGTCACCTGCTGCCGTCGTGCAAAGAACTCTTAGCCATCCTCAACCACCTGAAATAGTGAGAATATCAAATATTTAGAGTGGCACGTTTGCTAAGGTCAATGTGTGATCTTTCAACCCTCCCATACAGAGATATTGTACACATGTTCCCTATATGAATGAAGGTGCTGATGCCTCGGTGGAGATGCTAAAGCTACATAACATAAAGCTGTTTTTATACACACGATGAAAATATTTTTGTTTTGCAAGCAACTCAAAGAGTGGGTAACGATCGACCATGATTGTTGTTAAAAACGATCAATGCCGAAGGACTTTGTTGAAAGTCTACTATACTACTGCTACTGATTCTATCAGAAGAAAATTGCTGTACATACATGTAGCTGTACAACAGACCTACACAGCTCTGTCTCTAGCTAGCTAGCTAGCTATATATCTCTGTGTATGACTTTTAGGATATTTTCTCTGATGAAACCAGTATTATAGGAAATTTTACGGGAAAAAATAACCAATAATTTTGCGCATGCGCAAGCAGGCCTTCTTTTCTATGAAAGCCGGTGAAGGAGGCTAATCATCTGAAAGACCCTTTCAGAATAACGTATTACTAGAATATTTGCTGGTGAAAAACCATCGCGAATGAGCCAAATCAGCAGAGGATTTGACCTTTTGCGATCTAACTATGCGTTCTAGCAAGAATTGTGTGTATTTACTATAATATTATACTGTTTTGCGATTTTATTGTTGCGAATTGATCAACCCTCGCAAAGTTCGCGTATGTTTGATGCTCGCAAAACATTTTAGTAATACGGTATCATAAAATTAAAAATTAATTATTGAACCAACAGGACTAAAGTTATGCTCAAAAATAATATAGATACCAGTGTGTGTGTGTGTGATAAGTAGTTGATTCATTTCTGTATTTTTATGATCACACAATGATGTAACAATTGCTTATATTACGCTAATAGTAGACACACTAAAAGCACCTAATGGGCCAATCACAGCCACCTGTGAATAATGGTCGGTGGTCGGTCGGTACTAACTACCTCTAGACAAAATAATAACACACCTCTTCACCTCTTAGGCCTACATGTATAATATATAGATTTTAGACTTATCAAAGGAATTTCGTGAGTACTTCATGTGTTTCATTTTTACTTGTGCAGTGAACTGTGTAATTGGCAATTAATTCTACAGAGGATTTCAGGTTGGTTAACGGAAGTTAAAAGTTGAAGTGCAGTCAACCATGACCACATTAGTAGGAAGAAACACAGTGTGTGGTCATGGTTGAGTGCACTTCAACGTTTAACTTTCGCCAACCAACCTGATGATTGTAAGCATCTCTAGAACAAACATTTGTGGTTAATGGTGTCATGTGATTAGTGTATGACATAACAGAAAGGTCAACACATGCTACGCCTCAGGTTAAGCTCAACATGAAGGCTAAGATTGTACTACTTTGGAGTTTGGCAGTCTGTGTGTGTACAAGTTTCACATCAGTGAGTTATATACGAACAGCATAATTATTAAGTAAGGGCATTACTTATTTTCGTACTGAACTATAGAAGGCCAGTAGCTATTTACACCTATACTAATATCGCTACAGGTGGGAGGTGAGTTCATACTGACAGTCAACTTGGTTAACTACACTAACCCAACCGGACTGTGTGCTGAATGTCTGAGTTCGCTATATACAAGCTATCCTAACGAGACAATACTTGTGTGTTGTGACGAACTACCATTCAGTACAGCCAACTGTGACAACACAGGAGAGGGGAGATGTGACACCAGGTTCCATTGGACCATCAGACCATTCGGTGCATCACTAGAGACAAGACCCAGCATGGGGTACTTCTTCACAGACTGTACAATGTCCCCCAGCACTTGCCCATTCAGTGAAACGAACACAACATTCGGTCAAGGTCCAACAGCACTACTGGGAGTAACACCCAATCCTCTATCTGTCTCAAGAACAGACCTTATTGTATGGACCGTAAGTTTGTTCATTTAATTACGATTGCTTACATTTTAACCGTTCATAGGGACAAATACAGTTCTTCATACAAGCCATTGAAAGCAGACTCCCGAACATAATAGACAGTCTGTTGATTGACCTGGACAACCTCCAACTTGGAGCAGACTTCACAGAGGAGATGACGTTCACTGGATTCCACAACGTATCTCACATGACTATCAGCTTCAGAGTCGAGTGCTCTCCTGGTTTCTGTGGACCTGACTGTACCACAACACCTCAGAACAATCCACGAGTGGCGACATGCCAAGCTGATGGCACTCTAACATGTACTGATAATCGATTAGACCCTTCACCTCTTGTAGCCTGCAGCGACTGCCTCTACAACCTGGATATTACTACAGACTGCTCCACTTGTGTGCAGACCAACTATGACCCAGCCATCAATTGCACAGCCTGCCTTCCTGGATATGATATTGACAAAAGCTGCTCAACATGTATCAATACAAACTATGATCCTGATATAACTTGCTCTACATGTATTATAGGTACAAGATATGATCCATTGACCAACTGTGCATCATGTGTCGACGTAAACTTCAATCCTTCCGATGGCTGTACATCATGTTTGTTGGAATTCTACGATCTACAGACAAACTGCACTCAGTGTCTACCCAACAGAGATCCCTCTACCAACTGCACCCAGTGCCTACCCAACAGAGATCCCTCTACCAACTGTACCCAGTGTCTACCCAACAGAGATCCTTCTACCAACTGCTCCCTCTGCCTACCAGGCTGGGGCACCACCTCGGATTGTACTAGTTGCCTACACAACAGAGTTCCCTCTACCAACTGCATCCAGTGTCTACCCAACAGAGATCCCTCTACCAACTGCACCCAGTGCCTACCCAACAGAGATCCCTCTACCAACTGTACCCAGTGTCTACCCAACAGAGATCCTTTTACCAACTGCTCCCTCTGCCTACCAGGCTGGGGCACCACCTCGGATTGTACTAGTTGCCTACACAACAGAGATCCCTCTACCAACTGCACCCAGTGTCTACCTAACAGAGATCCCTCCACCAACTGCACCCAGTGCCTACCAGGCTGGGACATCACCTCAGACTGTACTAGTTGCCTACCCAACAGAGACCCAGTCACCAGTTGCTCCCTCTGCCTGCAACCAGACAGGTTCACTGATACAGACTGCAGTGTGTGTGCTCTACCAGGAGGGGACCCAGCAACACTCTGTCAAACCTGCTTGGCCACTAACTTCGACCCTACCACAAATTGCTCAGAGTGCATAGGCAATCGTGATCTCGGCTCCAGCTGCTCTACTTGTCTGCCTGGATATGACAGTAACCGTGACTGTGCAGTGTGTCTTTCTGAACGAAACATATCCACAATATGTCCCACCTGTCTGTCTGGATTCACTGGCAGTAACTGTGAACCTGGTGAGTGCTATACAATACTATAGTCTACACAGAGTGCACTTATGTGAGTGTCTGACTTAAAGCGCCACTTTGTGAGACAGTATAAAGACAAATGAAGTCATGTTACTATAAGGGCGAACTGCCCAAGTGTTGCTTATATTGGAGTGAAGCTATAATTCAGACATTCACGATAATTATTACTACATGCATACACTATAGCACTAGTTACAGAATCTTCACTAAGTGTGGGAGTGGTGGGTGGTATCGCTGGAGGAGTGGGTGGAGTTTTGCTGCTCATCATTCTAGTAATGGCCGTGCTCCTCATCCTACTTACAGTCCGTATCAGAAAGAGTGGTAACCAAGACATCAGTACTGCCACTACTACAGGTGAAGCACTAGACACATGCACTGGCTACATAATGGCTTCAGAAATTGTCATTGAAAACAGTACACATACACTGACTACAGCACTGCCCAAGCTATGATCACATGTATACTAGTTCGACCACTATAGCTTTAACTACAGATAAAGAAGTTACAGAAGTCATGGAAATGAATCAAAATCCCGTGTACAGTATGGGTACGAATGAAACACTAACTACGGACCACGAAGCTAACCACACCCACCAGTACGAGACTGTGGACACACCCATTGAAATGAATCAGAACCCTGTGTACAGTGCAACCAATGCTACTAATATTGAAGCTGACTACTATGAGAACGATGGTCTGGGTCCAACAAGAAATGAGCAGCAACCGGAATACGATTATATTCAAGTGTGAAAGTACAACAAACACCTTATAGCTATATGTACACATGCAGACACAAAAATTAAACACATTTAATAATTATTACTTGCGATTTTACTATTGACTATACCAGGAGCCTATATATAAACAAGAGGCTCATTCAACACATGGGTATGTTCTGGGACATCAGAAAACTGCTAACGTACAATAGCTAGTTTAGTCCTCAACGCAAACTTACACACATGATATTATTTACAACAAATTCAAATACATGTACTGAATATCCACTCCCACACAGACCCAGCGGACATTGAGGTGGTAGAGAATACAGGGTATGGAGTGGGCACTCCTGACATGAGACAGCGCACCACAACTGGTGGTATTGAGCTGAAGCCTAATCTAGTGTACAGTAACATAGCAGCAGATCATGGCAACCAAACTGAGCAAAATGGAGACCACCCTCATGGACAATCTACACTACATGTAGCTATACTTGCGATGTGTACATATACTGGCTCCAGAAATTGTTATTGAAAAGATCGAGTACCAGAACATAAACACACAACCATATAAGAAGTGTTATGCAATGCACTGTTCTATTTAACACTACCCTTCATTATGAAAGTGGTGGGCCTCAATTGTGATGGGCTTGTGTGTGTGTGTGTGTGTGTGTGTGTGTGTGTATGCGTGCGTGCGTGCAATAGAATTGGTTCTGTAAATATAGATTACTGGTGGCCAATTTTAAGCTTAGAAGGAGACCGTTTAGATGGTATGCCCAAATCACACAAATTTGGAACTAGGCAGTTATGCTCACGCATTAATAGATAGATATCAGTGTGTATAGCTATATGCTCTGTATTCTATGATCCACACAATTGCACATAATTATTATTACGCTATTATTAAAGACACACTAAAAGCACTTAATGGGCCAATCACAACAACCTGTCAATACTGGTCGGTGGTCAGTACTAACCACCTCTGAACAAAATAATAACACACCTCTTAGGTATATAGATTTTAGACTATCAAAGGAATTTCGTGAGTATTTTTTATGTTTTATGCAGGATTCATTTTCACTTGTGCAGTGAACTGTGTAATGGGGTAGAAACCCTAATCCTAACACTATGATGGTAAAGCACCTCTAGTACAAATATTGTGGCAGTGATGTCACGTGATTAGTGTACGACATAACAGAAAGGTCAACACATGCTACGCCTCAGGCTAACATCAACATGAAGGCTACGATTGTGCTACTTTGGAGTTTGGCAGTCTGTGTGTGCTTGTACACATCAGTGAGTTATGAGTAACATGTTAATGTAGAGCATTATTTATTTGCGTACTGAGCTAGAAAGTCGCTAGCTATACACCAACTATTATCACTACAGGTGGAAGGTGAGTTCATACTGACAGTCAACTTGGTCAACTACACCAACCCAACCGGATTGTGTGCTGAATGTGCTGTTCCACTGAGTTTTGTAGCAAGTGCTGACCAGTTAGTACCAGTGTGCTGTAATGATCGGCCACTCAGAAATACCAACTGTAACAACACAGGAGAGGAGAGATGTGACACCAGGTTCCGTTGGACCATCAGACCATTCAGTACATCGCTAGAGACAAGATCCCCCAGTATGCCCAATGCTGTCAACCTTCCCTATTTCTTCACAGACTGCACAATGTCCCCCAGCACTTGCCCATTCAGTGAAACAAGCACAACATTCGGTCAAGGTCCAACAGCACTACTGGGAGTAGCACCCAATCCTCTACCTGTTTCAAAAGTAGATTTTACTATGTGGAAAGTAAGTTTATGTAACATTTCACATACACCATTTTTAATATCGAAAAACAGGGACGAATTCAGTTCTTCATAGAAGCTGTGGACAGTAGACTCCCAAACATAATAGACAGTCTATTGATTGACCTGGACAACCTCCAACTTGGAGCAGACTTCACAGAGGAGATGACGTTCACTGGATTTCACAACATATCTCATATGACCATGAGTTTCAGAGTCGAGTGCTCTCCAGGTTTCTGTGGATCTGACTGTATCACCACGCCTCTGAACAATCCACGAGTGGTGACATGTCAAGCTAATGGCACTCTAACGTGTACTGATAATCAATTAGACCCTTCACCTCTTGTAGCCTGCAACGACTGCCTCTACAACCTGGATATTACTACTGGCTGCTCCACTTGTGTACAGACCAACTATGACCCAGCCACCAATTGCATAGCCTGCCTTTCTGGATACGATATTGACCAAAGCTGCTCAACATGTATCAATACAAACTATGATCCTGATATAAATTGCTCTACATGCATTATAGGTACAAGATATGATCCATTGACCAACTGTGCATCATGTGTCGACATAAACTTCAATCCTTTCGATGGCTGTACATCATGTTTGTTGGAATTCTACGATCTACAGGCAAACTGCACCCAGTGCCTTCCCTCTACCAACTGCATCCAGTGCCTACCCAACAGAGATCCCTCTACCAACTGCACCCAGTGCCTACCCAACAGAGATCCCTCTACCAACTGCATCCAGTGTCTACCAGGCTGGGACATCACCTCGGACTGCACTAGTTGTCTACCCAACAGAGACCCAGTCACTAACTGCTCCCTCTGCCTACAATCAGACAGGTTCACTGATACAGACTGCAGTGTGTGTGCTCTACCAGGAGGAGACCCAGCAACACTCTGTCAAACATGTTTGGATAACTTCAATCCTACCTGCACTGCGTGTGTGGCTAACTATGATTTAAACATGAAATGCTCAAGCTGTCTGTTTGGCTATGATAGTAACCGTGACTGTGTAGTGTGTCTTTCTGAGCGAAACATATCCACAAGATGTACCACCTGTCTGTCTGGATTCACTGGCAGTAACTGTGAACCTGGTGAGTGCTAATCAGCCTATAGTGTACTTAAATTAAAGCGCCACTTGTGAGACAGTGTAAAGAAACAAATGAAGCCATGTTACTATAAGGGCGAACTGCCCAAGTGTTGCTTATATTGGAGTGAAGCTATAATTCAGACATTCAAGATATTCCTACATGCATACACTATAACAGAATCTTCACTAAGTGTGGGAGTGGTGGGTGGTATCGCTGGAGGAGTGGGTGGACTTTTGCTGCTCATCATTCTAGTAATGGCCGTGCTCCTACTTACAGTCCGTATCAGAAAGAGTGGTAACCAAGACATCAGTACTGCCACTACTACAGGTGAAGCACTAGACACATGTATACTAGCTAAATCAATCTAGCTATGCACTTACTACATAATTATTGCGGCTTCAGAAATTGTCATTGTCCAGAATATAAAACACACAAGGTATTATACACTGACTATATCACTGCTCGAACTATGATCACATGCACTAGTCTGACCACTATAGCTTTAACTCTATACAGATAAAGAAGTTACAGAAGTTATGGAAATGAATCAAAACCCCGTGTACAGTATGAGTACAACTGAAACACCAACTACAGACCATGAAGCTAACCACACCCACCAGTACGAGACTGTGGACACACCCATTGAAATGAATCAGAACCCTGTGTACAGTGCAACCAATGCTACTAATATTGAAGCTGGCTACTATGAGAACAATGGTCTGGGCCCAACAAGAAATGAGCAGCAACCGGAATACGATTATATTCAAGTGTGAATCAACATTCACAACCTTTAGCTATGTACACAGACACGAGAACAAACACGTTTACTGTCATTGTGATTACTATAATAATTGGCTATATATACTGGGGGTATACGTTCAACATGACTGATGAGTATGCTCTGGGACGTCAGGAAACTGCTGATGTGCAATAGCTAGTTCATTTCAATTCATTACCGTATAGCGGGTACATTTCGAGGGTAAAAATGTTTGTTGTTTTCACTGATCAAGCATCTACTGCGAACATTTATACCCAAAAAAATGTTGTATCACATGCATGCATGCTGCAGAATGGCTGCTATTCCACAAAAATTAAATCTGCAAAAATCTTTCTAACGGTCAATCCGCGAAAGTTTATATATACCCTCGAAATATATATACCCTCGAAATAAACCCGCTATACGGTATATTCAAGTGTGAAACTACATGCATAAAACAACGTATAGCTATTATGTACACAGACACAAGAATAAACACGTGTACCGTATTATTACCATTAATTTATTGTGATTACCACAATTACCGTATATAGCGCAACATTTTCGAGGCACTTAATTTCATGGAATTGCCTCTAAAAGGATTTTGTTGAATAAATTTCGTGGGTTGACTACTTACAGGAAGCACTCCACAGCCACATCTTCAATCTTATGCACGTTATAGCAGATAATTCGAACAATTTTCATGGAATAATTGTTGTTTGGCATTGCTGACCCACGAAAATCAACCCTTTCCCAGCTTTAATTAAAACAAGAAAATACAGAATAAATACATATTTTTCTTTAAAAATTCGTATCTCATGAACCATACATTGAAATTACTCGTAACTATTTCCTAAAGGTAGCCCAGACCCCGGGGGTATCTTGACACCATCATCGTTACCTAGCAACAGACCACCCCCAACTAATTAGCGATTGTTTACAAACATTCATAATTATGTACACAAACAATATTGTATGAAGGCACTAAATAAAGTGTTCTTAATGTTCTCACGGTGACATGGTTCAATCAGGATCTGCAGAAACTTGTCTATGAGGTCGTATCGGCAGACGCTCTTTTCCCGGGAAATGTTTTCTTCACCTATACACACAGGTTTACAAGTTCAATGGTTGCTCATGATGTCCACTGCTGAAGTAAGTAGCTTAAACAAACTTGTATTGAAGCTAGGAAGACTACAGATACTACCATATAGCGGGAAATTTTCGCGGGTGCAAATTTTCGCTATTTGGCTCCCAGAGCCCTCAGCAGAAATTTTCGCGGTTTTAATTTTCGTGTCAATGCCAATAAACCACACCCACCAATAGGTTTTGCACCTGCGTATACACTAGGTGCGCGTTCTATTAAAGATGGCTGAGTCTACCTATTCTACAGATACAGTGATCCGTGGCTACCATGTTTACAAGGACATTTGGACTGCTGTGCTAGGAGAGGAATTGTTTTGTAATAGAGAGAGATTCAACTCTGCAGATCCGTTTGCTGTTTCTGTTGTAAAGGCATCTACAGTTGTTGGCCATGTTCCCCGAAGGATATCGCCTGTTTGCTCACTATTTCTTCGAAGAAATGGGACTATCAGATGTAGGGTCAATGGAAGTAGACACCACTCTCTTGACTTACCTCAAGGTGGTCTTGAAGTTCCTTGTATCCTGACGTTTGAAGGCGCTACAAAAGATGTAAAGAAAGTCCAGACAATTTTAGAGTCTACTCCAGCTATAAAGCCTTGTAATATCAAGATCAAGCCACAGTCTCCACCAAATAAGAAGATCAAGATTGAGCCACAGTCTCTACCAAACAAGACATTAAAGTTTGCTTCCTTAAATTCTGAAGTTTCAGGGGCTAAGAGCACTTGGGCACAGCTTGGAGGCATCGTATTAAGTTCTGAAGACAAGGCAACCATCATCGATGGAGATAAACTCAACGATAAGCACATTAATTTTGCTCAACAGATGTTAAAGAAGCAATTTCTAAACTTGAATGGCTGTCAGTCTACATTACTGCAAGCAAAACAACCCCTGGCAAACTGTGAACAGGTTATTCAAATTGTTCATGCATGCGGAGACCACTGGATAGCTCTGTCCACGTTTAGTGCTGATGCTAACTTGGTCAATGTTTATGATTCGGTGTATCACACACTGGATGAAGACACAGAAAGAATAATAAAAAATCTGTTAAAGAAAACATACCCCCTCCAGATTCAGATAACTAATACTCAAAAGCAAAAAGGGTCGAGAGATTTTCAATTGCTGCTATCACTGCTGTTGCGTTTTGCCGTGATCATACTGCCCCCTGGCCCTGTTTTGATCAATCAGCAATGAGGCCACACCTGGTGCAATGTATTGAAAATAATAATCTTTTGCCATTTCCTCTCATGTAAACTGTCACACTACAGTTTATAATTATTGATGTACAATGTATTGCTATATAAATAAAGTTCATTTTGACTTCAGTTTAATAAAACATAAATATTATGCACGCACAAGATGAAAATAACAAAATGCAATCACCAAATAAGTTCCTGCATGCATGAGGAAATAGTTAATAGACTGCATGATAAGTATAGACAAATACAGATCATTACAATAATATACCAGCAGCTTTAAAGCCATTTAATACAAGTGAATCATTTGCTCTAATGTAATCGTATAAGCTAACTAACCATCTAGCTCCAATGAGTTTCATGAGTGACATCCTGAGGTTAACTGGTGAGATACTTATAGCTCCTTCATCCAATTGCACTTGCACTTGAGTGGCATACCATTCTCTGAACTTGCTCCTCATGAAATCCTTTGCTGCTTTGTTAATACTGAGATCCATTGGCTGCAAGCGATCTGTACAATTAGCAGGTATAGGCACAACAAGGATGTTGTGTTCTTCAAGAAGAGAAGTGACAGGTTCAGTTTGCTGGCCTTTGAAGACATCAAATAGTGCTAGCGCGGCTTGATTCTTGGAAAGTTTGAGTTCTTTGCGCTTTTGCTCGACATAAGGGATGATAATCAGCTTGATGTATTCTATCATTTTACTTTCATTTGACTAATGGTTTGGGGTGCATGTAATATGCCAGTCACTTGGGAATTTGTGCTTCGGGAGACAAGCAGAAGTTTTACCTTGGTAGATTAGTTGGGGTGCGAGGAACTCACCAGCCATTGTTCCACATAGCAGAGCCGTTATTTGACGCTTGTCACCACTCCCGGCAATTTCAACTCTTTTGGAGCCTTTGAGTTCCATTGTCCATGATGATCCTGGAACTATACTAATCCCTGTCTGGTCCCAATTAAAAACCAATTCCGGTGGAATATCTTCCATGTCGACTACGGTTTTGACATCATAAATAAATTGTTCTTTTATGTTGTCAAAGTTTTCCGGAGTCATTTTCATAGCTGTGCTACCTCTTCTTTTCACAAAATTCATTCGATAAAGAAGGGATTTTGCCCAATTGGCTGTGATTGCGATTGGACCTCCATTCTCACTAAGGAGGTTTCTATCAGCTCTACGTACAATTGCAGTGGCTGATGCCATTGTTATTGCTGTTGTAATAACCCCACCTCCTTTACGAACAGCTGTGTATCAAGGCTTTCTCCTAACATCAGTGGTCTACCTCGCTTCTTTTGGGGAAGGGAAGTTACAGAGAGAGGGGTACCATCGTCAGCCTTTTTTCTGAGCCTAACTTCTGCCAAGTATTTTGCTTTCCATGTTCGAACAGTGCTCTCTTTTAGATTAACATCCAACTCCTTAGAGAAATGTTCTACAGCAGAAACAATGCCATTCATTGATGCATATTGAGCAATCATGGCCTGCTGTTCTGGTATAAACTTTGCATACCTTCCTCTTGCCTTTGGCTTCTTTTTTGAAACTTCCAATACAGCTTTATTGGCATCTCTTATAGTGAAACAGTTAAGCTTGCTGGACAATGGCCCTCTGGTAGCAGGAAGTATAGATTGTCAACTGGCTGAAAGTAGCGATACAGAGCCATTTTTAATCAGAGCTCTCCTTTACACACATGCATATATGCACGTGACCCGTAGTGACGTCAGGAATCCAGTACCGGTGCGTGGGAGTTTATCCCAGTTTTAATTTTCGCGTTGACTACTCTGCCCTCGAAAAACGCGAAAATTTGCACCCCACGAAAATTTCCTGCTATACGGTACTCTATAGTTACTTACCAGGTCCAGGAACTTGGTCCGTCTCAAGAGCTTCTTCCTCTGGCTCTTTATTTTCTAGCTTGAAATCTGAGGAGTAGCTTCCTATCTGGCTATGATCCCAGTCACTCCCCTCTGACTCAACAAGGCCATAGGCATCGATATCTTCACTGTCTAGCTGCACTAGAGCCTCGCTAAGATTATCCTACAAAGGTCTTGTAGCAATTATGCACCTTTCAATGCAAATCCCCACCCCCCCCCCTCCCGGGATAGGGTGGGGATTTGACACTGGGGAGTTGCAAACCACCCCCCTCTCCAAGGGGGGTAGTTTTCAGTACAAATGCACTACAAATACCCCTCTCCCCCAACCCACGGGATTTGACACAGTCACAAAGAATAAACAACATAGCACATAATTATGGAGTACACTCTGTATATACAATAGTAAGTCTGTGGTTCTGCTTCAACTCAGTTCAATGAAACCACTGCTCCAGCAATCACAAGTGATCCAGCTTTCTATACTGGCTGTTTGTTCCTTCCAAAGAGCTACACATGCCAGTGGGAGGTTTATAAAAAAGAACTAGAAGTTAAAATTATAGTATACTGACTTGTGGCTGCTGAGTATACAAACTTACAAAAGCCCCACCCCAGGGGAAGCAATTTTAATACAAATGACTTACAAATCCCCGGGAGGGGGGGTGGGTGGGGGTTTGCATTGATAGGTGCGTTATCAATTGGTCACTTTTCTTTCGACAATACTGTATGAAGCGTACCTCGAGGCAGCACAATGAAAATACCACGTCAAAGAGCAGCTCAATGCGCATGTGCTGGTACCTACTACACAGCCCGGACAATCATTTTTTTGAAAATTAGCAGTAGCCATGCCGCCTAGCCTATAGGCGGCTAGAGCGGGGAAAGGGTTAAGCCCCTAGGAAAGAAGTACATGTATTATGACAACATAATAAAATGAAGGTCATGCAAACTCAACACAAATAGACTTTAGTTCACATAAACTTACAGGCACGATACTTCACAATTACTAAATGTACATAAAATACATGTACTGAATATCCCCTCCCACACAGATCCAGCCATTGAGGTGGTAGAGAATACAGTGTATGGGGTGAGACCGGGCACTCCTGACACGAGACAGCGCACCACAACTGGTGGTATTGAGCTGAAGCCTAATCTAGTGTACAGTAACATAGCAGCAGAC
The DNA here is from genome assembly GCF_963675165.1 of Halichondria panicea. Classification (NCBI taxonomy): domain Eukaryota; kingdom Metazoa; phylum Porifera; class Demospongiae; order Suberitida; family Halichondriidae; genus Halichondria; species Halichondria panicea. The sequence goes on from NC_087391.1 coordinate 1,310,508, forward strand.
CATGGCAACCAAACTGAGCAAAATGGAGACCACCCTCATGGACAATCTACACCATGTAGCTATATTTACGATGTGTATACACATGTACTGGCTCCAGAAATTGTTATTGAAATGATCGAGTGCCAGAATATAAACACAACCATGTAAGAAGTGTTATGCAATGCACTGCTCTATTTAACGCTAGGTCCCCTTCATTATGAAAGTGGTTGGCCTCAATTGTGATGGGCTTGTGTGTGTGTGCGTGCGTGCATGCACTAGAATTGGTTCTGTAAATATAGATTACTTGTGGCCAATTTTTAGAAAGCTTAGAAGGAGACCGTTCAGATGGTATGCCCAAATCCCACAAATTTGAAACTACATGTAAGCAGTTATGCTCACGCATTAATAGATAGATATCAGTGTGTATAGCTGCATGCTCTGTATTCTATATGATCCACACAATTGCTCATAATTATTATTACGCTATTAGGAAAGACACACTAAAAGCACCTAACGGAATCACAACTAGGCCTTGCCCAATTATGTTATGCTAGCATAATTTTGAGACTAATAGCAGTGGAGCATTGAGCATTATGCCAGCCTAATAGCAAAAAATATTAGCCTATTAGGCAATTTTTACCAAATTTTGGTAGAAAGTATGATTTTATAAGCACTATAGCCTCAATAGCTAATACTGAGTATATACGTATGGAAGGTGCCATAGTAGTACTGTTAACTCTTTTCTAAGATTTCTTTCACCAATATAGTTCTATATTCTATAGTTCCTTAGAACATTATGTTAGAAGCAGCTGTGATGTTGCAGTATTATTCTCGTTGATGATTTTTATTGAGACTAATGGGTAAGAATTAAAGACTAATAGGTACAATGCATGAGACTTGGAGACTAGACTAATAGGCAACATTTTGAGCATAATGGGCAAGGCCTAATCACAACCACCTGTCTGTCAATACTAGTCGGTGGTCGGTACTAACCACAACAAAATAATAACACACCTCTTTGGTATATAGATTTTAGACTATCAAAGGAATTTTGTGAGTATTTTTGCAGGATTCATTTTCACTTGTGCAGTGAACTGTGTAATGGGGCAGACACCCTAATCCTAATACCGTGATGGTAAAGCACCTCTATACAAACATTCGTGGTTAATGGTGCGTCACGTGATTAGTGTATGACTAACAGAAAGGTCAACACATTCTACGACTCAGGCTAGGCTCAACATGAAGACTAAGATTGTACTACTTTGGAGTTTGGCAGTCTGTGTGTGTACAAGTTTCACATCAGTGAGTTGTACACGAACGACATAGTAAATGCATTACTTATTTACGTACTGAACTAAAAGGCCCCTAGCTTTATACACCAACTATTATCACTACAGGTGGGAGGTGAGTTTATACTGACAGTCAACTTGGTCAACTACACCAACCCAACCGGACTGTGTGCTGAATGTGCTATTACACTGAGTGATGTAACAAGTGCTGACCATTTAGTACCAGTGTGTTGTGATGAGCTACCATTTAAATCAGGCAACTGTGACAACACAGGAGAGGAGAGATGTGACACCAGGTTCCATTGGATCATCAGACCATTCGGTGCATCACTAGAGACAAGACCCAGCATGGGGTACTTCTTCACAGATTGTACAATGTCCCCCAGCACCTGCCCATTCAGTGAAATGAGCACAAGATTTGGTCAAGGTCCAACAGCACTACTGGGAGTAACAGAAAATCCTCTACCTGTTTCAAAAACAGATATTACTGTATGGACAGTAAGTTCATGTTCATTACACATACCATTTCCAATTATTTATATACATGCATGCATGTAGGGGCAGATTCAGTTTCTTATAGAAGCTGTGGATAGTGGACTACCAAACAGAATAGACAGTTTGTTAATTGACCTGGACAACCTCCAGCTTGGAGCAGACTTTACAGAGGAGATGACGTTCACTGGATTCCACAATATATCTCACATGACCATGAGTTTCAGAGTCGAGTGCTCTCTTGGTTTCTGTGGACCTGACTGTAAGACCACACCTCTGAACAATCTACGAGTGGCGACATGTCAAGCTGATGGCACTCTAACATGTACTGATAACCGATTAGACCCTTCACCTCTTGTAGCCTGCAACGACTGCCTCTACAACCTGGATATTACTACTGGCTGCTCCACTTGCGTACAGATCAACTATGACCCAATCACCAACTGTACAGCCTGCCTTCCTGGATACAATATTGACCAAAGCTGCTCAACATGTATCAGTACAAACTTTAATCGTGATACAAATTGCTTTACATGCGTGAATAATCGCGATCTCGGCTCCAGCTGCTCCACTTGTTTGCCTGGATATGATAGTAACCGTAACTGTACAGTGTGTCTATCTGGACAAAACATATCTACAAGATGTACCACCTGTCTGTCTGGACTCACTGGCAGTAACTGTGAACCTGGTGAGTGCTATACAATAGTATAGTCACTGAATTAAAGCACCACTTTGTGAGACAGTGTAAAGAAACAAATGAAGTCATGTTACTATAAGGGCGAACTGCCCAAGTGTTGCTTATATATTGGAGTGAAGCTATAATTCAGACATTCACGATATTGCTATATGCATACACTATAGTACTAATTACAGACTCTTCACTAAGTGTGGGAGTGGTGGGTGGTATCGCTGGAGGAGTGGGTGGAGTTTTGCTGCTTATCATTCTAGTGATGGCCGTGCTCCTCATCCTACTTACAGTCCATATCAGAAAGAGTGGTAACCAAGACATCAGTACTGCCACTACTACAGGTGAAGCACTAGACACATGCACTAGCTACATAGTGGCTTCATTGATACACGCAACAATTAATGAAGTATTATACACACCATGACTATAACACCGTTCAATTCTACAATACACAACAATTAATACACTATAGCACTGCTCAATTCAAACTATGATCACACGTACACCACTTCACAGTAGAGCATGCACTCAGCTGCTCTAGGGGAGGATTCCCAACAATAAGATAGTTACTAGTCTGACCACAATAGGTTTAACTTCATACAGATAAAGAAGTTACAGAAGTTATGGAAATGAATCAAAATCCCATGTACAGCATGAGTACAACTGAAACACCAACTACGGACCACGAAGCCATACAAACACATCCTAACATAGTCTACGGGATGAACACTGAAGCTAACCACACCCACCAGTACGAGACTGTGGACACACCCATTGAAATGAATCAGAACCCTGTGTACAGTGCAACCAATGCTACTAATATTGAAGCTGACAGCTATGAGAATGATGGTCTGGGCCCAACAAGAAATGAGCAGCAACCGGAATACGATTATATTCAAGTGTGAATCAACATTCACAACCTTTAGCTATGTACACAGACACGAGAATAAACACGTTTTACTGTCATTGTGATTACTATAATAATTGGCTATATATACTGGGGGTATACGTTCAACATGACTGATGAGTATGCTCTGGGACATCAGGAAACTGCTGATGTGCAATAGCTAGTTCATATATCAATTCATTACCGTATAGCGGGTACATTTCGAGGGTAAAGGTTTTCACTGATCAAGCATCTACTGAGAACATTAATTTTATACCCTTGTATCACATGCATGCATGCTGCAGAAAGGCTGCTATTCCACGAAAATTAAATCTACGAAAATCTTTCTAACGGTCAATCCGCAAAAATTTATATACCCTCGAAGTATACCCGCTATACGGTATATTCAAGTGTGAAACTGCATGCATAAAACAACGTATAGCTATTACGTACAAAGACACAAGAATGAACACGTGTACCATATTATTACCATTAATTTATTGTGATTACCATGATTACAGTATATAGCGCAACATTTTCGAGGCACTTAATTTCATGGAATAGCCTCTAAAAGGATTTTGTTGAATAAATTTCGTGGGTTGACTACTTACAGGAAGCACTCCACAGCCACATATGACAACATAATAAAATGAAGGTCATGCAAACTTAACATAAATAGACTTTAGTTCGCATAAGCTTACAGGCACGATAACAACTCGTCAAGATATTTATGAAGGGTGCAGTGGTCTCACCTCTTGTAGCAAGTATATCTCGTAACTGAATAGGGGTTCACTGGGGTTCAGCAACGGAAACAGTTTGATCTATAGGTCTAATCTATACTATACCCTTGATTGAAAAGCCTCAGTCACAGAATAATGAGAAACACACCACATTGAAAACCAATGTCAAAATGCAATTAAAAGAGAGATTACGAGATGCGTGTCGTACCGCCTCTGGGACATCAGAAAACTGCTAACGTACAATAGCTAGTTTAGTCCTCAATGCATAAACTTACAGGTGCGATATTACAACAAATTCAAATACATGTACTGAATATCCCCTCCCACTCAGACCCAGCGAACATTGAGCTGGTAGAGAATACAGTGTATAAAGTGGGCACTCCTGACACGAGACAGCGCACCACAACTGGTGGTATTGAGCTGAAGCCTAATCAGTGTACAGTAACATAGCAGCAGACCATGGCAACCAAACTGAGCAAAATGGAGACCACTACCGTATAGCGTGTAATTTTCGTGGGGCAAAATATTCGTGGTTTTCATGGTTGGAGGTCTGACCACGAATATTTTACCCACGAATGAAGCGACCTTGCCTACCTTTACCTGCAGTGCAAGCAGCAACCACGAAAATATTACCAACAAAATGTCTCAATATTGCTGAATCACAAATATTTTGTCCCCCGAAAATTACCCGCTATACGGTATTATGAAGAATCTATGTGTATGACTATATATGGTATCTTGAAATATGTTATCAATACGACACATTAAGCACTAGTATTCCAATCACAAACACTATCATACAGTATAATGCATATAGTCTTCTGTAAAACAAGCTAACAGAAGAAAACAAGCTAACAGAAAAAATTTATTCAGTTATGAATGCTAACCATCACTGTGTGCTTAGGGATGTCACATGATTAGTTATGGGACACTGTACTGAGCATGTAGCTAGGAACAACATGAAGATCAAATTTGCTTTGTTTTGGAGTGTGGCAGTCAGTGTGTGTGCAAGTTTCACCACAGTGAGTTAAATTGTAAAAGCTTTAAGATGCACAGTTAATTAATTACTACACAGGTAAGAGCTGATTTTGTATTAACAGTCAATTTTATCAACTACACCAACCCAACCGGACTGTGTGCTGAATGTAGTGTTTCACTGAGTAATGTAGCAAGTGCTGACCAGCTAGTACCAGTGTGTTGTGATGATCTACCACTCAGAAACACCAACTGTGACAACACAGGAGAGGAGAGTTGTGACACCAGGTTCCATTGGACCATCAGACCATTCGCTGCATCACTGGAGACAAGACCCCCCAATGTACCCCTTCCTGGCAACCCTCCTAATTACTTCTTCACAGACTGTTCAACCTCACCCAACTCTGTTTGCCCATTCCCCCAAGTGAGCACAACATTCCCCCAAGGCCCACTAGGATTTCTGGGTGTAGCAGCCAACCCTCTGCCAGTGGTGTCAGGAACAATGTGGACAGTAAGTTACTTAATCATTGAGGGTAAAGAGTGTAATTGCGATTTCTTCAGGGACAAACACAGTTCTTCATAGAAGCTGTGGACAGTAGACTCCCGAACATAATAGACAGTCTATTGGTTAACCTGGACAACCTCCAACTTGGAGCAGACTTCACAAAGGAGATGACGTTCACTGGATACCACGACGTATCTCACATGACCATGAGTTTCAGAGTCGAGTGCTCACCTGGTTTCTGTGGATCTAACTGTACCACAAATGATCCACAAATGGCAACATGTCAAACTGATGGCACTTTAACTTGCTATGACAACTTCGACCTTAATACAAGCTGTACTGAGTGTGTGGTTAACTACGATCTAACTACCAACTGCACGTCTTGTCTGTTTGGACGAAACATATCCACAAGATGTACCACCTGTCTGTTTGGATTCACTGGCAGTAACTGTGAACCTGGTGAGTGCTATACAATACTATAGTCTACACAGAGTGTACTTATTTCTACTACAGAATCTTCACTAAGTGTGGGAGTGGTGGGTGGTATCGCTGGAGGAGTGGGTGGAGTTTTGCTGCTCATCATTCTAGTAATGGCCGTGCTCCTACTTACAGTCCGTACCAGAAAGAATGGTAACCAAGACATCAGTACTGCCACTACTACAGGTAAAATACTAGACACACCTAGCTAAGCAAATGCTACTTATTATAGTGTCTTCAGAAAATGTCATTGTCCAAAATATAAAACATACAAGGTATTATACACTGACTATAGCACTGCTCAATTCAAGGTATGATCACATGCACTAGTCTGCTTTAACTCCATACAGATAAAGAAGTTACAGAAGTTATGGAAATGAATCAAAATCCCGTGTATAGTATGAGTACAACTAAAACACCAACTACGGACTATGAAGCTAACCACACCCACCAGTACGAGACTGTGGACACACCCATTAAAATGAATCAGAACCCTGTGTACAGTGCAACCAATGCTACTAATATTGAAGCTGACTACTATGAGAACGATGGTCTAGGCCCAACAAGAAATGAGCAGCAACCGGAATACGATTATGTTCAAGTGTGAAACTATATCAAACTTATACATGTAGCTATTATGTGCACTACTATGTACATACATGTATTATTAATTACCATTGTGATTACTACTTTGACTATACTGGGGGTCTATATTAAAACAAGAGGCTCATTCAACACATGCATGGGTATGCTCCAGAGGAGGTATGACACTTTTTTTAATTGAATTCCATTGTGATGACGTTTGCTTAGCTGGCAGTTACCGCGACCTTGCCACGACAAACTCTAGGCTTGTAGAAAGTATGTAACTGACTGTCTAACTAGCTCTATGTGTTTCTCAAGGTCTCTATGGCTAGCTATAGTGTTTCTCCAGCAGAGGTCCTAGTTAGACTCGTCAAGATATTTATGAAGGGTGCAGTGGTCTCACCTCTTGTAGCAAGTATATCTCGTAACTGAATAGGGGTTCACTGGGGTTCAGCAACGGAAACAGTTTGATCTATAGGTCTAATCTATACTATACCCTTGATTGAAAAGCCTCAGTCACAAAATAATGAGAAACACACCACATTGAAAACCAATGTCAAAATGCAATTAAAAGAGAGATCACGAGATGTGTGTCGTACCGCCTCTGGGACATCAGAAAACTGCTAACGTACAATAGCTAGTTTAGTCCTCAATGCATAAACTTACACACATGATATTACAACAAATTCAAATACATGTACTGAATATCCACACCCACACAGACCCAGCGAACATTGAGGTGGTAGAGAATACAGGGTATGGAGTGGGCACTCCTGACACGAGACAGCGCACCACAACTGGTGGTATTGAGCTGAAGCCTAATCTAGTGTACAGTAACATAGCAGCAGACCATGGCAACCAAACTGAGAAAAATGGAGACCACTCTTATTACTACACTACATGTAGCTATACTTGCGATGTGTACATCTACTGGCTCCAGAAATTGTTATTGAAAAGATCGAGTGCCAGAACAAAAACACACAACCATAAAAGAAGTATTATGCAATGCACTGCTCTATTTAACACTACGTCCCCTTCATTATGAAAGTGGTGGGCCTCAATTGTGATGGGCTTGTGTGTGTGTGCATGCGTGCGTGCAATAGAATTGGTTCTGTAAATATAGATTACTGGTGGCCAATTTTTAGAAAGCTTAGAAGGAGACCGTTCAGATGGTATGCCCAAATCCCACAAATTTGAAACTACATGTAAGCAGTTATGCTCATACATTAATGATATCAGTGTGTATAGCTGCACGCTCTGTATTCTATATGATCCACACAATTGCTCATATTATCATTACGCTGATTAGGAAAGACACACTAAAAGCACCTAATGGAATCACAACCACCTGTCTGTCAATACTGGTCGGTACTAACCACAACAAAATAATAACACACCTCTTAGGTATATAGATTTTAGACTATCAAAGGAATTTTGTGAGTATTTTGTATGTTTTATGCAGGATTCATTTTCACTTGTGCAGTGAACTGTGTAATGGGGCAGACACCCTAATCCTAATACCATGATGTAAAGCACCTCTAGTACAAACATTCGTGGTTAATGGTGCGTCACGTGATTAGTGTATGGCTAACTGAAAGGTCAACCCATTCTACGACTCAGGCTAGGCTCAATATGAAGGCTAAGATTGTACTACTTTGGAGTTTGACAGTCTGTGTGTGTACAAGTTTCACATCAGTGAGTTATATACAAACGACATAGTAAATGCATTACTTATTTACGTACTGAACTAAAAGGCCCCTAGCTTTATACACCAACTATTATCACTACAGGTGGGAGGTGAGTTTATACTGACAGTCAACTTGGTCAACTACACCAACCCAACCGGACTGTGTGCTGAATGTCAGACTAGACTGATCAATATAACAAGTGCTGACCAGCTAGTACCAGTGTGCTGTGATGAGCTACCATTCATATCTGGCAACTGTGACAACACAGGAGAAGAGAGATGTGACACCAGGTTCCATTGGATCATCAGACCATTCGGTGCATCACTAGAGACAAGACCCAGCATGGGGTACTTATTCACAGACTGTACAAAGTCCCCCAGCACTTGCCCATTCAGTGAAATGAGCACAGCATTCGGTCTAGGTCCAACAGCACTACTGGGAGTAACATCCAATCCTCTACCTGTTTCAGGTTTTACTATGTGGACAGTAAGTTCATATTTATTCATATACAATTTGAGTTTTAACTCTTTATATAGGGTCGAACACAGTTCTTTATCGAAGCATTGGACAGCATGCTGACGAACGTAATAGACAGTCTGTTGATTGACCTGGACAACCTCCAACTTGGAGCAAACTTCACAGAGGAGATGACATTCACTGGACTCCACAACGTATCTCACATGACCATGAGTTTCAGAGTCGAATGCTCTCCTGGTTTCTGTGGATCTGACTGTTTCACCACACCTCAGAACAATCCACGAGTGGCGACATGTCAAGCTGATGGCACTCTAACATGTACTGATAACCGATTAGACTCTTCACCTCTTGTAGCCTGCAACGACTGCCCCTACAACCTGGATATTACTACTGGCTGCTCCACTTGCGTACAGACCAACTATGACCCAACCACCAATTGCACGGCCTGTCTTCCTGGGTACGATATTGGTCAAAGCTGCTTAACATGTATCAATACAAACTTTGATCCTGATGCAAATTGCTCCACATGCATTATAGGCACCAACTGTGCATCATGTTTGGACACACATTTCAATGGCTGTACAACATGTTTATTGGAATTCTACGACCTACAGACAAACTGCACCCAGTGCCTACCCAACAGAGATCCCTCTACCAACTGCACCCAGTGCCTACCCAACAGAGATCCGTCTACCAACTGCACCCAGTGCCTACCCAACAGAGATCCGTCTTCTACCAACTGCACCCAGTGCCTACCCAACAGAGATCCCTCTACCAACTGCACTCAGTGCCTACCCAACAGAGATCCCTCTACCAACTGCACCCAGTGCCTACCCAACAGAGATCCCTCTACCAACTGCACTCAGTGCCTACCTAACAGAGATCCCTCTACCAACTGCACCCAGTGTCTACCCAACAGAGATCCCTCTACCAACTGCACCCAGTGTCTACAACCAGACAGGTTCACTGATACAGACTGCAGTGTGTGTACTCTACCAGGAGGGGACCCAGCAACACTCTGTCAAACATGTTTGGCCACTAACTTTGACCCTAACACAAATTGCTCTGAATGTGTAGGCAATTATGATCTCGGCTCCAGCTGCTCCACTTGTCTGCCTGGATATGATAGTAACCGTGACTGTACAGTGTGTTTATCTGGACGAAACATATCCACAAGATGTACCACCTGTCTGTCTGGATTCACTGGCAGTAACTGTGAACCTGGTGAGTGCAATTATTTGTGAGACAGTGTAAAGAAACAAATGATCTCATGTTACTATAAGGGTGAAATGTCCAAGTGGTGCTTATAGAGCTATAATTCAGACATTCATGATAATACTACATTACTAGTACTAATTACAGACTCTTCACTAAGTGTGGGAGTGGTGGGTGGTATCGCTGGAGGAGTGGGTGGAGTTTTGCTGCTCATCATTCTAGTAATGGCCGTGCTCCTCATCCTACTTACAGTCCGTATCAGAAAGAGTGGTAACCAAGACATCAGTACTGCCACTACTAAAGGTGAAGCACTAGACACATGCACTTGCTACAATGGCTTCAGAAATTGTCATTGAAAAAGAGTGCCAGAATATAAAATACACACGGTTATAGTTATACTATGGTTCTAGGGATTTATGGCAGTAAACCCACCAAGCACGAGGGCGAGGTGTGGTTTACGTTGCCATAAATCCCTAGCAACCATAGTATGAGTGTTATATATCCTATGTGATTGGCTAGCTATAATTGCGCATTTACTCCTCTACCATGGTAACTCACGTTTAAACATCAGAAAGTAAAAAGAAAGCATTGTGGAAAAGCTTGCTCTGTCAATAGCTAGCTAGCTACAGGTACTATTGCTTACCGTTCGACACCCCCACCCTGACTCCTCCTCCATGACTAAAGCCTCACAAACTGCTAAAGCCACCCATACCCACAGAGCTGGAGCCAGACAGTGCGCAGTGCAGTGCCAAGGCTCCCAGGCTTCCACTAGCACTAGTCGAGCGCCGCCGCCTTCCCTGAAGGACACCGGTAGAGGGCGGCGGCGCCCGACTACACTAGCACTTGGACTGCACTAGCTTTCTAGCTTGAGAATCTCTTATCAAGTGCCTCACTATCATCTCCTCACTATCTTTTACTTAAATCTAGCGCTACAGTAGTTTCTACTGCAGTAAAGCAACCAAACATATTTAATATGTGGCAACCTGCACAAATTAAAAGTAGACAATAATTATTATCTACATGATCTTGTAGCAAACATGTCTGGGGAAATATCAGAGGGAATTATCCCCTGGCCATATCCTAGCAACTGCATGAAAACAGGATATATAAAGTGTTATTTCGTATAGCTAGTTATTTTCGAGGCACTACATTTTCGCAGTTTTTGCGGATGGACCTGAACGTTGGAAAATTAGTGCTTCGAAAATTTGGAATCATTGCTTACTTCCGGTATTGAAATACCTCCCTTACTATAAGGGTGTGGTCATTTGAATCTCATCTTCGAAAAAAAGTTTAGTTTGAGCAATCTGCGAAAATTTAGTGCCTTGAAAATAACCTGCTGTACGTTATACCTTTATATCATGTTGTCTATAACGTGTAATAAAAGCCAGGTTGCCTCGAGGCATGATTTGAAAACACATAATTAGCATGAGAATCATCGTGTTTTATGCACTATAATAATATAGGCAACTCAGTCTCATGCTATATCTATTACTTATATCCCTGCTCAAACTATGATCACATGTCTGACCCCCCTAATTCGCTTTAACTCCATACAGATAAAGTTACAGAAGTCATAGAAATGAATCAAAATCCCGTGTATAGTACGAGTACAACTGAAACACCAACTATGGACCATGAAGCTAACCACACCCACCAGTACGAGACTGTGGATACACCCATTGAAATGAATCAGAACCCTGTGTACAGTGCAACCAATGCTACTAATATTGAAGCTGACTACTATGAGAACGATGGTCTGGGTCCAACAAGAAATGAGCAGCAACCGGAATACGATTATATTCAAGTGTGAAAACTGTACTACAACAAATAGATGAATAACACTTGACTATACCAAGTAGAACTCTAGCTCTTGCCTTTTCTAGTACTATACATACGTGTAACTCTGCAGTCTCTTCAGAATCGTTGGTAGAATTGTTGATTTGTTTGCACAAAGTTTCGATTCAACTATGAGTAATACATTCTCGAGGCACTTTTCCATTTCCCATGTAGATCTTATCAACTAGTGTGTACATGCTTCAAGAGCTTACTTTACCTACATGTGTACATACAATGTCAACATTCCCATCATCATTAATGTAAGGAATTCATTGATTTGTAACATACAGTCCAGCTAATTAGCTCTTCTATTAGAAACAAACTGTTTAAGCGAAGCAAAACATGCCTTGAGGCATTAAGCATTTATTGGCCATACCTAAATATATGCTCCTTCCCCCCCCCCCCACACACACACACGCACACACGCCCCCACTCACTGGAGTTAGTTGTTTTCTTCTCGTCCTCCGAGGGCAGTAAGTCCACCTGATGCCAGTACACCCAGTAGGCATCCCCTAGTCCCTCCCACGTGACCTGGGCAGAAGGTGTGCCGTCGTTGGTCTGTAGATATACCCCAAAGTCGCCCATGGAGACTGACTCGTAGGTCTCTCTGGCCCGAACCTTCATGCCGGGTTGCAGGACGGTCTTCACGTAACGACCGTACTCTCGATCAGAGAGGAAGTGGTCTTGTGATTTGTAAGGATTCTTCTTTTCTTTGGCAAGCTGTGTAATGTTATACATGTACGTACGTGAAGTTATAGGGATGAGGTAAAGACAAAAAAAATTATCATAATATTTACTGCACAAAAAGCTTGGAGTCTGTATAATGAGACAGCAGGTCAGTTAGATAGACACTTTCAAACACAGTTTTCTACCCATTTCTAAATTTATGCTGTTTTGAAGTACATAGAAACAACGTATATTGCCTGATACATCACACACCACGCACGCACACACGCACACACATACACACACACTGATGGCCTCACTCTCTCCATGGAGAGCAGCTGTGGACAGCACGCACTCATCTCCTCCTCCCTCATCCACACCATATACTCCTGACAGAGTCCATCTCGAGATGTTTTGAGAGAATTGGCCGTGTTGGTGAGTCTTTTGTCCTCTGAGAGACCACTTGACGAGGTGCTCTGTGCTTCCCTTGAACACTCTCTGTGTAAACACCTCAACAGGTTTGTAGCTGGCGTTAGGGTCACGGTTCCATCGTCTTTTATAGCTAGAGGGCGTACAAACTTGCTACTTGCCAAGGCTCACTCTGCTAGTAGAAATAATTAAATTGTCATGAATAGCTTTGTGTGTGCTAAGCTTCTTTAACACAAGTAGACTACATGGCTTTTATGTGCTCCAGGAAACAGACTTTTTGATGATTTTCTTCCAACTGCACTAAAGTACAGACAGCTGTATTTTAGCCGAAAGGTCCCAAGGAGGATAGCTTAGTCTCAATCCCTCCTGGTAATGACCTCTGTGGCTTGCTAGAGAATAGAACTTAGCTACAAACTAATGTGTATTAGCCATTTCAAATCCGCATGGTTTTCAGTGAGCATCAACTAAGGTAGTTTTAGGGGCTCATCTGTCTCTCCCCCTTTATTATTTGCAACTCAGACTCAATACATAAGATAACAGGGAGCAGTGCACAATTGTGTAGTAAAAAAACAGGACAAAAAATATATCGCAGAAGGAGCATTTATAATTATTTCAAGTCATACCTAACGCTATACAGTACATACTACTTGTGAACGTCACAGTACAGAATTATAATTATACATAATGAAAAAACGTCTACCATTAGAACACTATGGGGCATGCGTCATTTGGAGGTGATCCTAGGTTTTATTAGAGGCTGCTTTGGTGGTGATGGGTCGACCCGAATTCAGGCCGCAATACTGATATTTGGCTTTCTTCTCAGAAGGCTTCAAAATCTGCAGAGAATAGAGAAAGAGATACCGAGTAATCTTGGTCTTAATCAAAACTTAAGTGCGGCATGTACTCTTTCCATAAAACAATAAAACACTTGAAAAAGGTGCACAAATTGCACAAACTACACGGCATGAAAAAGCATCACTGATTGGACCCTAAGCCACTCTAGGTGTAGTTTATTCTTCATTAACCTGGCTGTATTATAAAAGATGACCTTCTTATAGGTATATAGGTCAAAGGATGATCGATGATTCGATGATAACCAAGCTACGTAGAATTGACTACAGTACATATTAACTGGAAAAAAGCTCAGAAAGATCAATTAAGCTCGTGCACTCACCTGGAATGAGCACATGAGGCTAGAGTCCACACTCATCATCCCACCCGCGTTGTCATAGTCACCACAGTAGTTGGGTGCTGAGAACAGAGTCACCAGCTGCCGTCGTGCGAAGAACTCGTAGCCATCCTCAACCACCTGAAATAGTGAGAGAATATCAAATGTTTAGAGGAGCAGGCCCCCTTTTATTTTGTTACGGTCATGTGATCTTTTAACCATCTTTCTCCCACACACACTGTACACATTACAGCCCATGACTACTGGCATGTCAAAGGCACAACTGTCACAGTTTATTATAAGTATGCAACAGACAGATGCTGTAGTGGGGTTCTACTGTATACAGAGTAGAATGCACATGCAGTGTATCCACACTGACCTGATGTGCTCGACATATCAAGTCTAAATCGTGACGATTGAGGAACTTTGTGACAATATCAGACCCAAAGGTGAAGGACACTCCTCTGTCGTTTTCCCCCCAGCCCTGAATGTCTTTGTCTGGGTCTGACCACAATAGGTCACACAGGAGGCCAGTGTCCGGGACGTCTGTGGGACGAGCTATCGACCGAATCTGGTCAAAATCGTGTAGATCTGGTGACAAACCTGTGGGGGCAATACAAGTAAACACACAACAAAGGAGGCAGCATATGACAGGCATAATAATAAGCTAAAGGATAGCCAATATTATTATAGTATCCATGGGTGACGTTATATGCCCACTGCACAATTCACATATTCATGTAATTACTGTACTCAATTCTTAAAACAGTTCTCAGAACTTGTCAAACTTTCAAGAATATACATGTAAGTCCTAGTTTAAAGGTACGAGGGTGAAACTTTATCCCCTCTGAATCACAAAACAAAACACCATAATTATTACGTGATATTGAGAAGTGACCTATAACTTACCACCATGGCAACAAAACACTTTGTCATCGACGAGTGCAGCCACTGGCAAACTGTTGAAACAGTCCGTGAAGGTCTTCCACAGCCTCACATTGTACCGTCTCTTGCCTGCAAAATAAATCCATGGTTACACTACTTGTACAACAGATACAGAAATGCACAAACAGAAAAGCATAAACTCAAAGTTACTCCCTTTGTGGAGTACAAACATGCAAGTCTACAGCCTCGTATTCTTCTAAACATTGATCCCAAACACACATATTTGATAAAAACATAACATGTTGATGCTCTCAAAGAGCAGAATACAAGTTTACTTTTGAAATTGAAAAAATCTAGACTCAAGTTACATGTATGGGCAATCAAGCGGCACCTAACAAAAGGTAATTATGTAATCGCATCATGCCGTCTCTTACACTCATCAAAGAACCCATAGATCCTATTGATGCTGGCACACTCATGGTTTCCTCTGAGGAGGAAGAAATTCTCCGGATACTTGATCTTATAGGCCAATAGCAGACAAATGGTTTCCATGCTCTGTTTGCCTCGGTCCACATAGTCGCCCAAGAAGAGGTAGTTGGAATCGGGAGGGAAGCAACCATACTCAAACAGTCGCAGCAGATCAGTGAACTGACCGTGAATGTCTCCTGGGGGGGGGGGGGGAGGGGGAGGGGGAGGTAAAGAGGAAGTTTTGATAACAACATTTTCGTTTCTTATTTAGAGATACGGTAAATAATACAAAGGTCTATAGCAATGCATGTTATTCCATACAATGTTATTGTAATAACATAGGGATTATGTGTATATGAGACAATTGTACGGTACTAGTTACTAAGCTAATCGCATGTTGTCCTATTATTCACTGTGATGCGTACAGTGATTAATCGCGTACCAGTAATCGCACGTCGTCAAGGCAGTAATTGCACGTCGTCATTAACGACGTGCAATTACTGCCTTGACGACAGCACGTTTGAATAACGGCCGCGGCTAATTTTTTACTGAAACTGCAGCTAAAAATGTCCTTAAAACTGCATCACAAACGATGTGTGTGTGTGTGTGTGTGTGTGTGTGTGTGTGTGTGTGTGTGACTATAGCTACACGTACCATACGTACACAACATCAGATTATGTAGCAGATAAGATACAATAATTATGCTGTACAAGTACAAGTACATGTACACAAGTATCCCCACACAAAGACACATCCAGGCGCAAGCATACACAATGAAGATGAACACTGCCTGCCCGCTCCTCACCACATATCTTGAGGGGTGCCTCGAGTTCCAGCAGGATCGGTTGACTCAGAAATATCTCACTGGACTTAAGACAAAGATTACGTACCTCATTCTCTGTCAGCTGCACTGTCTTAATGGTTTTTGAGCCACGAACTAAAAGGTGTGTGCGGTAGTGATGTATTAAGAGTGTTGCTGGGGTAAACACGTTTTGATAACTTTGACAGTATTCTCAAGCAAAACAGAAAACAAAACAGCACAACAGTACGTGAACTTGTTATTTTTGAAACGAATACGTTGCATTACATCAAATGGACCTCTACCATTTAAATTTCTCCAACGTGTGTACCTTATTACCTTCCTAGGGGGTGGGGCATTCATCACAGGGGGTCTTAATCAGATGAGTACTATATTAGCAGCGGTGTATTAGATATTTGGTCAGACGATAACAAGTACGAGTGTGGCTTGATATAGTAAAAGTCACTTACAAAGGACACCTCCCAGGCACAGTGAGCCAGGTGCACTAGCTCTTGCTGTGTACCCTTTGAGTATTTATACACTAGCACTATGTCTTTTGAAATGTCAAATACATACTTTATAATCCTATGAGCTGACCTTCTAACAGCCTTTCAATGATACTGTCCAGATCCAGTTCTAATTCATCAGCCATCTCTCACTAATTAGCAAATTGAGGGGTGGAAATGTTTGTCAAACAGTTTATGATATTCAAAGCTTCTTGCCGACTTCTCAGAGTGCTCTCCGTCCCATAGAGTGTCCACTCTTCTTTAGTAAGGTATGTGATGGTATCACAGTCGCTCAAAACTCACTACAACACACTTTACAGTGGCAGATCACAACGTCCAGAAGCAGTAGGTTAAAAAAACAACATCAATCACATCCGTTAACGACCACACCCTCTTTCATTAATTATGGGCGGAGCTCATCACAACCTCAACCGGCCACGTGAGTTGCATCATGGTAATCTGAAAACAGTGGCTCTAGGTTAGCTAGCCTGTAGAGTTAAAGATGTCTAAATGCTTGCAGCAAGCGTGGAGGGTACTCCACCAACCCAGAGTCTATTTCACAGTGGAGCCAGTCCTTCTAGTCTTCATGTTTGCTCAGTTCCTCTCGTACTCAGCCCTGCAAGTGTTTCTCCACACTAGGATTTGTGATGGCAATGCCAATTGTACAATAAGGCACACAAACAGCACACCATGCAGCAACATATCAGATTCGGTGCAAGAGCAGCTACAAGAAGATACCTCACATTGGATATTGTATATCAACGTTGTAACTGGATTGCCCACGGTTCTCCTGTCAGTAATCTATGGCAGTACTTCTGACATTGTTGGGAGAAGGCTATTCATTGCACTTCCTACAGTGGGTGCACTCTTGAACACAGCTGTTATTCTATTGGTCATTTACATCCCAAGCACACCCCTTTACGTTCTTCTAGTAGGGGCTTTATGCACCGGTGTCTATGGCAACTACTCCGTCTTGAATTTTGCAGCCTACTCATACGTTTCAGATGTGAGTGCTAGTCCGGGAAGAACTCGACAAATTGGGATACTGGAATCAATGACATATCTCGGAGCAACTCTTAGTCTGTTAATAGGCGGAGTGTGGGCACAGAAAACAGATTCGTTTTTGGGCCCGTTTTGGTGCATTTTTGGCTGTTACATTTGTGTGCTGTTGTATACAACAGTTGCTCTACCAGAATCCCTCCACCTCAACACACATAGCAACAGGAGGTCTCGCTTGAGTGGACAGGTGCAATACTACCATGGCAACAACTATAACAGCAAGCTACGGAAATGTGGTCGTCATATGAAAGCAGTAGGAGTCAATTTGCTGCAATTCTTAAAACTTCTCTTCACCAACTGGAAACTAGCTGTATTAATTATAACCTTTTTTGTTGTTGAGATTAATTTTCTTGGGATTACAGATGTAGTCATTATTTATTCGCTTGGAAAACCGCTCTGCTGGAACTTTGATCTGGTTGGCTATTTTCTCGCGGCAAAAGTGCTCATGAACGGTGCTGCCTGTCTATTGATTCTCCCTATTCTGGCGTACTTTAAGGTACACGATAGTATCATTGTCCTAGTCGGTCTAATATCAGGTGCTGCTGCATTGGTTACCATGGGAGTAGCCACCCAGAACTGGACCATGTACATTGGTGAGTTCTTACTAATAACAGCACCATTAACTCATTATAAGGTCACCCTAATAGCTAAATTTTCCACATGTAAGGTACCTTGTTGTAATGTAGTTATTACAAGGTGCTTCACTTTGCATTACATGTGTACAATAGCGGTACACTCCTGACAATAGTGATGTACATTTCATTGTGCTCTGAATGGCTGTAAATGGTAGTACAGTACTGTGTGAAGTTGCCATAATTATGACACCTGTGTTGTTCAATGCAGTGCCTGTGATAGGAGCCCTAAGGGGATGTGTGGTGCCTTGCCTGAGGTCCATGCTCTCAAAAGTAGTTACAAGTGAAAAACTGGGTGAGTCAAGTGTGGTTTTGATGATGTTGACAACAGGAGCAGATTACAGCTCCTGATAACCATACAATGTAGCTTGTGGTAGATTGATAGTCCAATGTCCATTCACTACAGTTCATTTAGTCTAGAGAGTAGATTACCACAAATGTGTGAGTAGTTGTACTTAAATGTAAATATCTTTTGATTGGAGCATTTCTAAGAAATGTTGTTGATACCTATGTGTAGATGAATGACTGAACTACAACATATCCAAAAATGTTTTCATGGAAACATAAGGTGGTGGGTTTGTGGTGATTAATAGAACAACAGCAAATTGTTATAGTGGGTAATCTGTTAGAGTAATAAAACAGTAATCTTGTACAGCTAAGGTCCTAGACTTCATCACATAATTGTTCAATGGTTTGGGTATCCTGGCCATCCCTTTATGGGTGTTACAAATGTTCACAGTGTTTATAATTCATGATTTACTGGTTTTCAGGTACACTTTTGGTTAGAGTAATAACTTTTGAAAAATTAATAGCTTAGCTTTCAAATTTCTGTAGTAAGTTTACAGATAAAAGGGCTACATTTTGATACCAAGAACATCCTATAATGCTTATTCCATTGCTGAGATAACACTGAAAAGCTACATAATTTACTATTTTCTACTGTTTTGATGACATCAGCAGCTGCAAACCACAAACCAATGATACTTTAATCAACCACACAATCATGTAATTAGAGTGGGCGTACAGTTATTGTACGCCCACTTACGTGGTTAATTAAAGTGTCATCGATTTGTGGTTAGCAGCTTGTGATGTCATCAAAACAGTAGAAAATAGTAGAATATGTAGTTTTTCAGTGATATCTCAACAATGGAATAAGCATAGAGGATGTTCTTGGTATCAAAATGTAGCCCATTTATTTGTAAACTTACCAGATAACTTTTAAAGCTAAGCTATAAAATGTTCAGAAGATATTACTCTAACCAAAAGTGTACCTAAAAACCGGTAAATCATGAATTATAGACACTGTGAGCATATGTAAGACCCATAAAGGGATGGCCAGGATATCTAAACCATTAAACTATTGTGTGATAAAAGTCTAAGACCTTAGCTGTTTAAGGTTAGTGTTTTATTATGGGGGGTGATCAGTGCCAAAACCTCCAGTTCTTTTTATTTAGTACTAAAATTATTTGCATGGTAAAGTTCTACATACAAATGACACGCTCTCTCTTATTTGCATGGTGAAGTTCTACATACAAATGATACTCTCATTTGCATGGTGAAGTTCTACATACAAAATTAATGACACTCTCTTATTTGCATGGTGAAGTTCTACATACAAATGATACTCTCATTTGCATGGTGAAGTTCAACATACAAATGACACGCTCTCTCTTATTTGCATGGTGATTTTCTACATACAAATGATACTCTTATTTGCATGGTGAAGTTCTACATACGAATGAAAGTTCTACATACAAATAACGCTGCATGGCAAATGATAAGCTTTGACAATGACACTCTCAATTGACTTGAAACCACTCCCATTTTCATCTAAGGAAGGGCTCGGATGAAAAAGGGAAGGTTGGTTGGAGAACAAACCACTAACTACATAATGTGTGCATGGGTGATCCCAGACCGTCAGAAATGTATTTTATACTCGAGGCTATATATATACGTAGCAACAGAAATAGTATACATGCGTGAGTGGTGAGTGGGGGCACGCGAGTTGTTAGGACTTGTGGGAGCGTGACATTCTTCACGCATGCCCCTAGGACAACTGTACAAATATAGCGGCATATATGCAGGGGAGGACACAATTAACATTATATAGTATAGACGGACATTTTAATTAACATATCATCGTTATAACTACATGTTGGACACGCCCGCTCATGTGGCAATCCTTTTTGGTCACATAAGTGGGCGTGTCCAGTAACGGAGTTAAAAATTAAAGATTACTCTCTCTCCCCTGAGCCTTTTCTTAGGTTCCAGTCTAGCAAATTCACTATGCAAATGCGAGAGTATCATTTGTATGTAGAACTTCACCATGCAAATGAGAGTAATCATTTTGTATGTAGAACTTGTCTTCACCATGTAAATGAGAGTATCATTTGTATGTAGAACTTCACCATGTAGCCTCGACTCCAGCCCCTTTCTCAGCGGCTTGGAATCGAGGCTATTCACCATGCAAATGAGAGTATAATTTGTACGTAGAACTTCACCGTGTAAACGTGAGTATCATTTGTATGTAGAACTTCCGTGCAAATGAGAGTAGTATCATTTGTATGTAGAACTTCACCATGCAAATAAGAGAGAGCGCCGTCATTTGTATGTAGAACTTCACTATGCAAATGATTTTAGTACTAAATAAAAAGAGCGGAGGTTTTGGCACTGATCACCCCCCATATTTTATTACTCTAACGGATTACCCACTATAACAATTTGCTGTTGTTCTATTAATCACCACAAACCCACCACCTTATGTTTCCATGGAAACATTTTTGGATATGTTGTAGTTCAGTCATTCATCTACATATGGGTATCAACACCATTTCTTAAAAATGCTCCAATCAAAATATATTTACATTTAAGTACAACTACTCACACATTTGTGGTAATCTACTCTCTAGACTAAATGAACTGTATATCTTATGCACCCACAGCCCAAAATCTACCTAGTAGGGAACTCTTCACTAGAATGCTAGCTATTAGTAGCTGCAAGAGTGAGAAAAGAGACTGAAAAAAGCTGCACCATATAGCAGCCATTAATTACATTTTGGCATCCTTTTTAGCAACCATCATGGTTGATCATTTTGCCCCAGATTCCCCATGCAGCATATTAAATGTTGCACGCCAATGTTCAGGTGCCTCTACCAAGGCATCAGCACCCGCAGTGCTTTCATTAGTGTTTGTAGTACCAGAAAGAGTTCTAGATCATAAATTTTAATGAATTAGTGTCGTACGTTGTTGTGAACTGTAGAAGTGTAGAAGATTTTAAGTCACTATACCTATAAACTCTTTTAGCATTATGAACAAGATAGTTTGTCACCTCTCATGTATACCCCCATACATCTCACACATCACACAATACACTCCCCTCCCCTCCCCTCCCCACAGGAGTGATGTTCTCTGGTGTTAGTGTAATCGAGGCCGTGTGCACCCTACTAGCATCAGTGATCTACAACGCCCTGTTCCCAATCACCGTGAAAATCCATCCCGGACTCTGTTTCTTTATCATGGCCGCCTCCCTCGTCGTTCCATTCATTCTCATCTTGTGAGTATATCACTGTGTGTATAATTAAGAGCGTGTAAAAATAGAGAGGACGTGCAACAGACCATCGACCCTACGTGCGAGCAAAACCAACTATGTACTGTATACACAAAATCTATTAATAGACTGTACTTTTCCACCACCCCCTTTAGTTTTTGCTCACAAGCTGTTGCATGCCCTCTCTCTACGCCCTTGGTCTAGTATTATAGTGTCCAACAATCTAGGCTCTCACTAATAATATATATTTTGCATATCATGCTAAGGAAGCTAGGAATCGTTCATAACTCGGGGATATTGGGAGTGCAGGATTAGTGTCTGCTGAACTGTGAACTGTGACATAGTTTGAGAAAGAAGCGTGGCCCTAATTAAGAATTAGCGCTAATTATAATTTATGCCTGACATAGTATTATCAAGGGCGTATGAAGAGAAGAGGGCATGCAACTCACAATGTATGCTGTGTGTGTGTCATATTATTGATGAGTCAACAGGATATGTTATATATTTAGCCAACCGCCCACTAGAGGAGGTTGGTCACGATTAATTAAGATTCACGTGAGCTTATGTTTTCTGTGTAAAAACTCCAAACCGCTGAGTTGGCACTTTTTATCTACTTTCTTCCATTAGCTCGTTTATCTCTCTTGTATAACATCTCCTGTTAGTTATGAGTCGTAGTAGTTTAACACTATGATTGCTATACCTGCTACATCAAGACAGGAGTCAAAGAAACGAAGGATTTGCAGCAGCAACTCAAAGTTTGTAGTTTCTGGCTTGTTGCTTCTAGTACGTAGTGTCACTGAGCATTGTTAGCATCTTTTACTATTATACTAGTATAGAGAGCTACAAATCTGCAGTATATGTTATAGCTTAGCTACTTTCTCTGTAAGTTTCCGTATATCTTCACCGTGCACGCACAAAAACAGTGCACATGCAATGCATTCTTTACTATTTTAGACATAAGATCCCGCCCATTTATAACAGGATAGATTAATTGTAGTTGCATGCCCTCTTCTCTTCATACGCCCTTGGTATTATCACGTATTATGTATATGCATACGTGTACATATTGCTTTTACCTGGTTTATACAGGTCATTGCACCTGGCTCGAAATAAGCCTGCGAGTTGCTGCTCTCATGTAAATGTTACCCATGGTAACCAGGAGAGGGTGGAAAGAAAGCCACTGCTGGCCACTAACTAATAAACTTTTGAATCTACACTCAACTCTATTTATCACAATGCGAATTCCTGCACTTGCAGTTTTCTGAATCTGTTTCTTCTTGAGTTTTGTCACAATCACTATAAATCAGCACTGCTTGAATATTTAATAATTTTTAGCCATGCACACAACACATAGACACATGCAATTGTAACACACACACACACACACACACAGTAATTAAGACAGTAAAATTTAAAATTAAGGCCAACTTGTTACAGCACTCGAGCTTGTAACTGTATTGTAAAATGTGCCATGCTGAGTAAAAAGTAAAATAAATTAATTTTGCAAACTTGAAAATAATTGTTAGTTCATTAGGGGTTTAGCTAAACTCGTAAGGGTTCTCTTTAACAGCGGGAATCTCGTGTTCCGAGACGGTTTCCTGTGGTGTAGTCTTCTTTTTCTTCTCACTTTTTGCTTCCTCCTTCAACGAGGCAAATGCAGTCATCGGGGGCAACATGGCGTAATCGTCACCCCTCACACTTGGGGCCATTGTTAGCTCAGGGGCAGCTCCACGACTGGGGGAAAGAACGTACGGATTTTCAACGGATGGTGGCACTTCAGCAGTACTAGCAAGGCTCCCAGCTGACTTCTGCTTGTTAATGGGTGGGGCAGGTGCCAGACTATCGTACTTTCCAGACTTTATAAAAGAGGACTCTTTGGCTGGAGTTTTTTCTGTTAGACTATCGTATTTTCCAGACGTCACAAAGACAGGTTGTTGGCCATTTTGAAGTGCAGGTATTGTCTCGTAGTGTCCATTGCTAGCACCTGTAACAGGGAGATACGAAACATTATCGGTCAAATACACACCGCTCGAGTTTCTGGGTGGAACATTTGGTGCTTGGTATCCACCACTCTTCTCCAGGGCAACTTGCGAGAGTGCGTACATGGGATTCTGTAATGGGCCGAGGTTGTCTTCATTTGAAGAAGATGAATCTCCGAGTCGTTCGTAAGTAGGATCGTTTCTATGGGTGGGGCTTTCGACTCTGGGGGTGGTGGTCCCATAGGCAGAGCGTAGAGTTCCTGATACGTTGCTAAGGAGCGTGCTGGTGCCGAGGTAGAGAGGGTTATGTTGGGCAGCGTTCCGAGGAAGTGTCTGATAGTCGGACTCTGTGGGGGGTAGGAAGAGATACGTAGTTTCAAAAAACAAGATGACTTAAGAGCAGCGTGGTTCGTTGTAACATTTTGATACCGCTCTGAAGAAAAATAATGCCAACTACAAAATAAAAGACCCCCTAGGCACCAAATGCACTGTTTGCATGTGTACACACTAACTCCGCAACAATGGCCATCCCGTGTATAATAGCTAAAACTTTTGTTCCCAAAGTGTGTCCGTTATAATTATAAGTAATGTAGATGGGGGACGGGGCAGTCCATAACAAGAAATGCACATGTACAAAACATGTGAATATTGCGCTCAATAAGACGAAACCTACATAAACTGTACATCACATGACAAGCGTACGGTGTACATAATGTACATGTAGGCTTTAATTAGCTACTGCATGCCGTACATGTATATTAGAGCCCTGACCTGTCTCAGTCTCTTTGACGGACAGACAGCAGGCACAGAACCGGACACAGCAGACAATAATGGCAATAACGAGCAGTAGGAGGAGAACGGCACCCACCAACCCTCCAACCACTCCACCAATCACGATCACGTTGTCAGGGGTGGTATTGTTGCCTGGAGGATATAATAGTTGGCAATGTTAGGTCAAAACATCCATAGCCACACAGTGAAATCAATTTGTTGCATGACGAACACTGTATTCTAAATCTATTCTAAATCGCTAACAACATTTTTAGAATTACATTTTGGAATCTAAGGATGTCTCCTGGAATCTAGAGACCTACCTGTACCTATGGCAGCACCCGGGTCAATGATGGATGGAGTACACCCACTGAATGGTGTGGTTGAACCTGAAAGGTGAATGAATGAATACATTACATACATGTATACATGCATAATAATTATGGTACTACATGTATAATGTCACAATCACATAAGTACGGTGGCCCTGAGTGCTACTCCAGTTGGTAGTTGGCAGTTGGTAGTTGGCAGTTGGTAGTTGGTAGTTGGCAGTTGGCAGTTGGTAGTTGGCAGTTGGCAGTTGGTAGTTCGCAGTTGGGAGTTGGCAGTTGGTAGTTCGTGACCTTTAAACTTTGCAGTTAGCAAATGTTGTATATAGATCTTTGC
The DNA here is from genome assembly GCF_963675165.1 of Halichondria panicea. NCBI lineage: Eukaryota > Metazoa > Porifera > Demospongiae > Suberitida > Halichondriidae > Halichondria > Halichondria panicea. Next base: position 1,335,912 of record NC_087391.1, read on the forward strand.
ACTGCCTCTAATCTTTTAACCATAACTTTAAATAGCCTCAATAGAATCTAAAAGTGCCATGCAAAACCTGTTTCTATAATTCCCCCCTCCCTGCTGGGATCTGGGAATATAGGTACATGAGGATTAGACTTGAAATGATCTCCCTACCTAGATGTGTACATATAAGATTAATATTACCGTCTTAGACTTAGGCCAGCTAGATATTGGTGCCAGTATCATAATTTAAAAGCAGGCTAATTATTGTTGCAAAGTTTAAAGGTTACGAACTGCCAACTACCAACTGCCAACTACCAACTGCCAACTGCCAACTACCAACTGCCAACTACCAACTCCCAACTGCGAACTACCAACTACCAACTGCCAACTACGTGCTTGAACTATCAAGTAGCAACTGCGAACTACCAACTACGCATTTGAACTATCAAGTATGAACTACCAACTAGAGTAGCGCTCAGGGCCACCGTACATAAGTGTATGTTTAAGCTAATAACATGTATACATTTTTCTGCAGTCAACACTTACTCTCCGCTAAAATAGTGCAGTCCTCACAGATGTAACTGTTGTCCTCGATGACGCACCCTTGACCCCCACCGCAAGGGAATGCTTCACACGGATTGAACGAGGTCTCACATTGCTGCCCGGTGAAGAGCGAGGGACACTCACACGTGTACGTCGTTAGCTGTGTGTGTGTGTGTGTGTGTGTGTGTATGTTGGTTGTGTACTATGTGTGAACAGTGTAGGGGTCAGGTTTGTACTGTATGAACTGTGTGTGAAAAGCTTACGTAGGTTATAGGTTTGTACTGCGCACGAACATGTGTATGCGGGGAGGGGGGGTTTTGTAAGAAGTGTAGGGGTTAAGGTATGCACTGTAGATGGTGTGTAGGGGTAGAGCATACTAGAAGAGGATAATCACATTACGTGGTTACATCAGAGCCATCACTGGTAACCGTACAAGCACTCATTGTTTGTAAACAGATTGCCTAAGGTGCACAATGACATGCATGCCTGTATACAAACACATCTAGTTGCTAGGCCTTCTCTTTAGCAATGTACATCATCTTAATTATAGTGATTCACAGTGATTCACACAAAAACATGAGGAAATAGCATTTAAGATGATGAGGAAATAGCATAATATGGGTGCCGTTTGTGTCAAAATATTGAAATAAAAACACAAGGTTTTGGTGGTATTTAGTACACAACTGAGGGTATTTACTAAACAACTGGGGATATTTAGTAAATGTCTGTGGGTATTTACTAAACAACTGAGGGTATTTAGCAAACGACTGAGGGCATTTAGTGAATGACTGAGAGTACTTTAGCAAATGGCTGAGGGGATTTAGCAAATAATGGAAGGCATTTGAGTCAAGGTCAACACTAGGCGTTTGTCTACTCCTCTTAACAGAGTGTGAATTCATCTGGGCACAGTAGAGCTCTAGCTATAGCTACAGAATTCTAGAAGAAGTCGTGCACACTGTGCATGCGCACAACCTTGTGCCCTGCACACCTCCCTAATACCAGGAGCAGATTACAGATTACAGATTACAGATTAGTCAGTTGTTTAGTAAATACCCTCAGTCCTTTGCTAAATACCCTCAGTTGTTTAGTAAATACCCTCAGTCCTTTGCTAAATACCCTCAGTTGTTTAGTAAATACCCTCAGTCCTTTGCTAAATACCCTCAGTTGTTTGCTAAATACCCTCAAATGTTTAACTAAAACCTTGTGTTTTTATCATCAGTATTTTGACACAAACGGCACCCCATAATAGCACACTATGCACAACATAACACATTGTATGTATTCTTGTAACAGGCAGGAGATGTTCACCCACTTGTGCAAAATCTTATAATACAGGTGTTTGGCTCACCCCATCCACGCAGGTCCCTCCATTGAGACACACGTCGGGACTGGTGCAGTAGTCTATGTCCATATCACACTCCACTCCAGTGAACCCAGTGAAACAAGAGCAACTGAAATCATTGAAACTCCTAGTACAGTTCCCATTGTTACAAGGGTGTGGTTCGCAAAGGTCCACCTCTTCATCGCACAGAGTTCCCGTGTAGCCCGATCTACAGTGACAGGTGAAGTTTCCGGGACCGTCCAAGCATGACAGTGTGTTGTTCTCAACACAGTTGGCAGTGAGGCATTCGTTGATATCTATCTCACAGTTGGTGCCTTGGAAACCATTCGGACAGCTGCAGTTGTAGTAGCCCTCACCGTTCTGTAGGACATTAATATACATTGTATTATTATTGCAATACACAAGCATCACACCAGTATTTCTGATCACACTTAATCTTGCAAATTAATACATGCATGTGGTGTACACAGCAGATTGTATTAAATTAGCACGTACACCACTTTTATAATTATACATACATGTATTACTCCGACTCACTGTGCAAGTTCCTCCATTGCGACAGAGGCCAGGGGTGGAGGCACACTCGTCTATGTCGGAGTCACAGTCCAAGCCAGTGTACCCAGAGGGGCAGACACACGTGTATCCAGGACCACCCACCACATCCACACACATACCTCCGTTCTGACACGGCATCGGCTCACAGGCATCAACATCCACTTCACAATTGTCGCCAAAGAAGCCCTCAGGGCATTCACATATGTAGCCGTTTGGACAGAAGACAAAGTTCGGATTTGTTGGGTCTGAGAGGATTGGTCCGGTAGGTGTGCAGTCAGTGCAGCTGCCTTGTACACAGGGAGGAGTGGGAGAGCATTCATTGATGTTGGTGTTGCAGGTAGAGCCAGTCCAGCCTGTCATACAGGTGCAGTTGAATGTGCCTGGACCAGTGGCCTGTGGGAGTGTGTGTGCGTGTGCGTGTGCGTGTATTATGTGTGTGTGTGTGTGTGCGCAGGAGTTAAGTGACTATATACATTATATGACTTGATAGAACGTGGGTTAAATGAAATGGTGCAGCAAACAATAGCATACTTTTATGGAGGCTCAATGATAACTGTACTCTTTAATAGGACCATGCAGCTATTAACAATACCTACACACACACTTCAGAGTCACAAGATACTGATCGTAGATCTAGAATTAATTTTTTGATTAGAACCATCTATATAATGCGCCATGCAGTTACTAACCGTACAAGTTCCTCCATTCTGACAAGGTAGTGGTGCATCAGCATCAACGACACATGCATCCACTTCCTCTGAACAGGTGTCTCCGGTATAGCCTGAGGGGCACGTGCAGGTGTAGTCATTGGAGCCGGCATTGTTACAAGTGGCATCGTTGGCACAGGGCGAGGTGTGTCCACATACATCATCGTCATTCTGACACAGAAGTCCCGAGTAACCTTGGATACATTCACACTCTCCGGGTACAGTACAGGTGGCTCGATCAGCAGCTGTAGAGGAGAGAAAACAATATAATAGTAGGTTTGTTGCTTTATAGAGTGCAAAGATGTACATGTACATCCCCCCTTTGATTATAAATATGGACACCTGGAACAAGGTTTTGGCTGTTGTATACAGGTGGCCTTTGTTAAAGGGTTGTTTTGCACACACATTTGGGACCTGGCCTTATATTATATCACAGTTGGCCGCCGTTAATTCTATTGTAAAAACAAAAAACACATTCAGACTAGCTACATATACAAAATACTTGATCTATATTGGTGTGGAATTGACTATTTTTGCAAGCAGAGCTTATACAAAACGGGTGGTTAAGTTTTGCTATTGACATGTAGAGTATAATTTATGATATCATTGTTTACACTGAGATTTTAAAATGCACATCATTCGTGAATCTAATTAGCTGGTGGCAATTTAGTATCAGGTGATGATCTAAACAAGGACTGTGATATTTTGTATTGTGTGATCAACATGTTGTAAAGAAAACAAACACATAGGCCACCACCCACAGCTGCTAGAGCTGACCAACTAGTGAAAATACGTGTAGTCAGCAAAGTTTGCTAAGATACGGGGTTTGTGACTGTGATGGTCCCAGCTCTGAATAATTATTGTGGTTATTATTATATTGTGGTTATAACTCCTACTTGAGATAAGTGCACACACTGCCCACTAACAGATAACACATTCCAACGGTACCAGGTTAAATAAACTTCAAAGCCTTAAAATCACCAAAAGCAGTTGTTATATTTAGCACTGCTTCTGCACTGATCTACTTGAATGATCAACTTACGACAATTTTGATCAAGTATGCACACGTCACAGGCAGTGCCAGTCCAACCAATAGAACAGCTGCACAATACAATTATTAATACAATTATTAATACAGTGCGTGCAATTCAATAAAAGTCAAAACATCATGCTAGCTGCAAGGTGAGTCAATTACGCCGTACTTTAATTAGTAATCAAGCTAGCTTTTTAGTAAATCTTGTGCCATTATTGTATTTTTAGTGACTACCTTGAGCCATAGCTATATTATACACCAGGTATATATACACTGTACAGTCATGTAACAGTTATATATACTTCCTGTACTAATAATAATCCCCTTATCTGCAACTTAACGTTACATATTATATATTTACGGTGGACTCTACAGAGCTCCAGCTCCAACTCTCAAACTCACCTGCAAGTGTTGGGCCCAATGCAGTCACCATTGACACAAGCAGGAGAGCAGCTATCTGTATTGGTGTTTTGGGGAGATTTAGTTTCAAGATGACACCACGACAAGAACACAACAATCATACATTAAAAATCATAAACAGACATATATAAATATCGATGTATTACACACACACACACATACACACGCGCACACACACATGGAACATACGCACACACCACGGACAGTCACTCACTATCAAGACAGTTTGGCAAGCCGGTGTAGCCATCCAAACACACTCTGTTCCCATCATTATCGCAGCTATAGTAACCAGTTGCGTCATTACTTGGGACACATTCTGTGAAACAGTTATCTCCATAGAAATTGTCCAAACACACCACTTGCAGCTGCACTCTCATGGAGACCTTGTTGAAAGTTCCCGTGTAAGTAGCGTCTACTAGACCGTCTGATGGACGTATTGAACTTTGTAAAATAATTCGGTCGACAAGATCGTTGGAAATAACGTCGTAATCCTCGATCTGAATCCTAAAGTCATAGTTAATCTAGGAGAAAATTTATGTGTCAGTTTGAATAATTGTGCCAAGGACAGAGCACGAATTCATTAATTATTTCAAGCTGCCCATACATGTCGGCTGCATAGCTACATGTATACCAGCTAAAATATTTACAATGATCCTCGCCTATGCTGTGTTAACTCTGGGCTGCTGCCAAAAATGAGGTCACCACAATGTCATGCAATCACCTTTAACCGCCTGGCACATAATTAAAATATACTTGACACACCCTAAAACCAAACACTGCATTTGGAGGGACCAATAATAATTATGTAGAATTCGTGTAAAAACTTACAGTCCATGGGATGGCACCACTGGATATCACATCTGTAGCTCTATAGACGATAGGGTTTGAAAAGGCTGTATTGGGTATGAGTGGTTGTCCTAGGGTGAATGTATGTGGAGATCCCACTATATAACTGGACCCAGTGATAGTGCTTCCCAGGACACAGTTAACATTTCCTGGTACCGGGCTCAAGCAGAAACGAAATGTATACTCGCAAGTGGTCTCCCCGATATCACAGCTCAGTCCATTTGAATCCGTATTCGAGGGATTTTGAAAGCTGAGTATTCCAACTTTAAATTGATACCTTGCCTCCACTAGTACCTGCACAGAGAAAGCCATGCAAGCTCACATTGTTGTGTGTACGCGCTGGCGCTTAGTTTGAGCCGTCTTCCGTAATTTTTCTCCTATAGATCTATATGAATTTTGGTACCAGAGAATATCCTCAGGTTATTATCTAATGATCTCATAGACCAATACAGTACTAGGTACTACAATTAAGTATTGTAGATCACTGGCTTCATAACAGAAGCTCCTAGCTAGATAGTGCATACTCATTGCAGCTATTCTCTAGCAGACTAGCTACATGCATTATATACCTGGCCTATTGTATATCTCATGTAGTGAGTGCAATGTATACATACCGTAAATGCAGTGAGAAAAAAGCAGAGAGCTGCAACTAGTCTCATCTCTCCCATCTTTCTTCGCTGTTTCTAACTTTTTTTTCTGTGGTAGATTCCATAAACGATAACAAACTGATTGCCTCATTCCATGGGCGTGCACCAATCTAGTTCGGTAATTAGCCGCACTTGACAAAAACCTTTAAATCATACCATTACAAACACACACATTATTATAATAATTATACAAAATGCATATGAATAAATAAAAAAAAATAGTGCTCAGTTATTGCTGTCTTTCCTCCAGTAGCGTAGTATTAGTACGACTGTGGGAAATGTGACTGCGTTCACAATAAAACCTCTGGCCATCGTTGAATTAAGGCCCCTAAAAAACATCAAGTATCGTCCATAACCTGTTTTACCTCCTTCGTGGAACGTCTTCCTAAAGCAGTCTATTGAATTGGAGTAAATTTCTTTGCCAAACATGCCGTCGACTTGTAGTCTTGATTTGACAACATCCACGGGATATGACATAATCCATGTGTTGATTCCACTTATACCTCCGCAAAGACACAGGGTGACCGGGTGTATGGTGTCTCGATGCTCATTCTTGAAAATCCTCATGGACAAATTGCACAGATAATCGTAGGAAGCAAAATAACAACCAAAACCTGGGACCTCCCTCGCCATGGTGATCAGGGTCCCCTTGTACAGCCCCCGGAGACCCGCCTTCTTGTACACTTGCACAGTAGCGTCCCAGGGATCTTTGTACACCATCTGCGAGTCAACATGGTGGATTTCAAACAGCTGAATCGGATTTGTTTGTGCCTGCATTCTCAGCTTGATGAGCTCAATAGGACAACAGATGAAAGTCTGAAGAGCTCCAGCTATGCCGCCGGCGATGAATGAATTGAGGTAAGTTCGTTCCATTCTTCTCATCATGTTGTGCTGGACTCCAAACACTATAGCATTAATGAAAGCCATCCCAATCATTGGAGAGAACATGCCTTTGTACAGAGCTCTCACCTGCAGATTATGTGTGCAGTATGCATATTTGATATTAGTTAGCAGGTTGTCAGATTTTGAAGTAGAAGGGGAAATATTGTGCTAAAAAAAGGTCAACTACTATTTCAATACCCTGTTACAGTAATTTTTATTGACTGTATGGTCATAGTCAAATGTCATTTGTGCCTGGTCATACTGACTGGACACATGCATGGTAAACGTCCAGTCAATGACCGATGGCAATGTAATATCTAAAACTGCTGTTAGTATGTATGTAACATTGCCGGCTATGGGCACTCAGTCATACAAGTAGTACCTGATATACAAATTTTAGGGGGGGGGAATTGGAGCCAGAGGGGGGATATCTTCCCTTCCCTCCCCTGTATGACACCCTGATATAGCACCTGTAAAACAAATTAACCACGTGCAGTGGAATCCGCCACCTAAATGCCAGGAAACCAGGTCCCAAAATAAACAATTAATGCACACAAAAATCCCTTTGTTCTTTATAACAGCCAAAATTAACTTTGTAAGGTTTCACTTTAGTACTATACAGTAGACTCTCGTTAATTCGGTCACCCTTGGGACCATGCAGCTTGGCCGGAATAGCGAGGTGGCTGTATTTCGGGAAATAGCCGCGGCTCGAAATTAATGACCAATTTTGCACATATACCTCGAGGATAATGAATCATTCTGCTCTCTATTTAAGTCTCTATTTAAGTGTAATCTGCCTAACCACACCCAAAACGTCATATCTGGCCTGTTACATTGAAAATCTTGTTTGGGGCAGCCAGCACTGGCCAGTACACGGAATAGCGAGTGGCAGGGTGAGTTTTGTGCAGTAAACATCTAGCTAGCATTCCGTGCCAAACCAAATGGCCGGTATATCGAGGTGGCCGTACTTCAGAGGGCCGGGATAGTGAGTCTACTGTAGTACATTGTGTATGAGAATAATTCCTTGAATTGCACCATGCATAAACACTAACACAGGCAAGGTGTAAAGTAATCAAGGTGTCTATGATTTGATAACAACACCTACCCCTTCTTTGTTGATGATCTGACTGAAGCAGTTGATGGTACCCTTGTACTTCCGAGGTACAGTATCCAGCTGCATCCTGGCCTGTGCGTGTGTGTGTGTTTGTGTGTGTGTGTGTGTGTGTGTGTGTGTGTGTGTGTGTGTGTGTGTGTGTGTGTGTGTGTGTGTGGGGGGGGGGGGTTGCTCATGATATCATAATGACTACCACATACATAGAGGCAGCTAAGGTACAAAGTAACCGAGCAACAACAACAAAAGCTGGTATTTTGTATGATAAATATCATCAAAGGTATACCATAAACATGAGACTGTGCTCAAAGTAACAATGACAACACATTAATAAAAGTGGAAGCAACCTGAGATCCTAATTTGGCGTAGTCACAAACTAAGATTCCAAAAGGAATTCATCTATATAGTGACTTCATTGTTGTAAAAAGGAATTCAAGAGAAAAATGTGTCCACTTAAATTAATATTAAATCTGATGCTCGCTCACCTTGACCGTGTCAAACGGGTGCCCTGCCACCAAACCAGTGACACCTGTAGAATTAGGGAACTGTTATAACAGACTGGCACACGAGACACTAGGTGTATTCGTACTTCCTATTATAATAGTAATATTAAAATGTTCGCGTCCACACTACCCTATTGAAACGTTTGAGTCCACACTACTATTACTGTACTGCACAGTACTAATAACTTAAACATACAATTGACATGCTAGACTGAAGACATTTGATACTGATTCTATGTATGCCATTTTCTAAGGAAGATAAGCTAGCTCTAGATATGCTAGATGGGGAGATTCCAATTTTACAGAATCTCACCTCCAAACCACCCAGCTACAAAGTCCTGAGCAAAGTGGTGGTCATTCTCAATCTCATCCTTCTCGATCTCATGCATGCCCTGCTGAAGTAGGCTGGCATTTGTTTAGACTCAAGCTTCAACTATAATAAACAGCTCCAGACACAACACACGAGATGCTTGTGATCGTATGGTCGGTCTTTTACTCTCTGTGGTCTGAGAAACGCCCACCTTTAATTAGTTATAATTATACCCCCCACACACCTCCTAACCCACCCATGTGATTAGTCTCGTGATCAGCCTAGCCTCGAATGTGTCAAGGTGCGGCTAATTTATGATACTACCAAATCTCGAGGTATGGCCGGCTTAAAGTGAATTAATGATGGCTGCAAGAAGAGCTGTCATTTGCATGCAAATCTACCAAGATGCAGCTCTGATAATCGAGTCACAGCAGTACAGGAGAGACTGCTTACAACTACTAGCTAAGAAATTCCCTCTGTGAGTTGCTTTATGCTCACAAATTAACACACCAATTATACAGAATTCCGCAAGAGACATTATTGAGTATCTACTCACAACGATACCAGGTGAGAGGAAATCAACATGTGCACTGTTATATAGCAAGTTCACCATTGTAGCAACATACCAAACAAGTGCATCACGCTCACCGGCAGGCAATGAAGGAATACTATGATCAGTGAGTAAAAATTGACTCTACACATTATTTATATTTGCTGTTTAGGTATCAGAGCAGGAATGCGTGCCAAGAGAGCTCAGAATCATTGCTATTGGAAATGGCAAATGAGGTAGGAGTTTATGCAAGTACAATCATACCTAATTATCTTGTATCTGACTGATGATGTATGTTCTAGATTCTGTTCTCACCGGCATTATTTGCACGGATGATTCTGGAGGAACACATTCGGAGGAACAATTTGATCCCAGTCGAAACAGGTAAGTATCAAGTGGAACTGAGAAAGTGCTCACTTCCTCACTGTGTGCGTGTGCGTTACAGCTGCTAGCAGTATAGTGAGCCAATGGGTGAAGTCTCCACACTTGATACAAGACACTGCCCTACAACATCAAGTTAGACAAGTGAGTATAAAATGTATCACGTCCTTAGAGGTATAAAATTTATCTCTATAGTGCATTCTGACTGACACCAATTATGGACCTCTTGGGGAAAACCTGAAACAGTATCCTTTCACTTATAATTATCAGGAGCACGTGAGGAGATATCCTCGTGTGCTTCTGATTTAATCTATCTAACCAGCTGTCAGTTGATTGAATCCTTGACAACTGTCACTATCTCTGTTGGACATCAGTACGAATTCTTACTGCTGGAGAAAATTAAGGAGCTGAGAATTCCCTACCTAGGTGAGTCGGTAACGTAACCTAGCTAATTAAGATATCTGGCTTGTAGCTTTACAACTTCTCGTATGGGAAAACCCCTAGCAGAGTTACTCAGGCTTATAGCTTTCATAATGGGAAAACCCCTAGCTGCATGAGCTCTGGCTAAAACCCCTATAGCAAAGGTGTGGCTTGTAGTTTAACCATAGCTCTCTTAGATGTACATGTAAGTTACGTAGTATTACACAATAGGGTGGCATGGACAGTGTGAGGAATGTGTTTACTCCATTAGTTGGTAGACTTCAATATTATTTTGCACCTTGACCTCTTCTTGAGATGGAATTGAGCAAGGATGCAATAATCCAGACCCTGCAGCTGGAGAAGCTGGTAGACCCTGATGGTGGCTACTATAGGAGAACTTACAACTCACCTCACACTGTCAGCATCACCAGACCTGATGGAAGCACTGTGCAGAGAAAGACAATGACCTCCATCTATTTTATGCTCACCAACGACAGAAAAATCGGATATCTGCACAAAAACGAGTGCGATGTGATGCTCTACTATCAACTAGGCCTCCCAATAAAATTCATTTTCCTCCACCCAGATGGAAAATTGGAGGAAAGTGTTTTAGGGCCAGGGATTTTGTCCGGAGAGAAGCTACAACTTTTTGCCCCAGGGGGTGTGTGGATTGGCTCTGTTTTAACAACTGATGGGCCAGGGGGGTGTGACTTTGGCCTGTCCAGCGAGGCTGCTAGCCCAGGGTTTGAATATTGCGACATGACAATGGGAACTGAAGAACTCATGCAATCACTGTACCCTCAACATTGGGATATCGTGAAGCTGTTCATGCCGCCCCTAAAGAGAATGTCAAGTGGACCACCTTAAATTATTATGTCATTGTAATCATGAATAATATTGATGAATATGTAATTATCTTTTTGTGTGAACCTAAATGTGTGCTTTTTGTAATATTGAAGAGCAGTGAAAATGAACAAGAATTCCGTGATTGAGAAGCTTCAGTTACAGCAGCACATTGAAGGAGGGTACTTCGGAAGAACGTACGCTTCCTCGCACACACTCACAATGGATGGCATCCCCACGAGTGTGAGAGTTGCCATGTCTTCCATCTACTACATGCTGACTAAAGACAGCCCTATTGGGTACACACACAAGAACCGCTCTGATATTGTACGCTACTACCAACTCGGACTGCCCCTCCGATACTTGACCCTCTACCCTGACGGACGTTTAGAAGAGACTATATTGGGACCAGACATACTAGCCGGTCACAAGCTACAGCTGCTAACTCCTGGAGGGACGTGGGTATCCACTGCCTTGGTGACCAAAGGGCATGAGGGGGAATGGGACTTTGGTCTCGTAAGTGAGGCGGTGACCCCCGGTTTCGACCCCTGTGATAGAGAACTGGCTACACTGAACGATATACATCCGAGCCACAAAAAGAGACTTGAACAGTTTATTCAACCTCATTCCTTAGAGTGAGGAGCAGATTACAGTAATCTGCCTCTGTTTAGAAATGTTGCTGGAATTGATCTCCAAATGCTGTGACGATCTAACAGTACAGTGTGTATACTGAATATGTGTAACCAAGAGTTCACTTGGTGTAACTCATGTGTAACTGCTCATAAGGTTGTAGCCTCGAATCCAGGCCGATTAAAATCGGCCTAGTCTCACTCGAGGCTAATAAGGTTGCAATGCAAGTACAACTATATGACTGTACTTACATACATTGGAGGCCATTGCAGCGTCTAATACTCTAGGTATACAGTATTTCTTGTTATACAGACGAGAGGGACTTGAGCTCTAGAGGCTACGACAAGACGCCAGACATCAAGCTTGAAGTACCTATTGCAGTGAATGGTCACATTGTGAACTGGATAGAGAGCAAAGCATCTTTTGGAGACGAGCTCAACCACAACAAGTATCTGGACGAGCAATTTTGGAGCTACACTAACAGGTCAATAGCAATTTTAAGCAGATTCTTTTATTATACGTATACACAAAAGTATCATGGTAGAAAATATGTATGTGCTCATTGTATGACTACTGTTATATGTCCGTGCAGGTTTGGTTCAGGGCTGGTGATTTATTGGTTTGGGTTCGTTCAGGAATTAGACGTACACGAGAAACAGGGGATCATGCTGACGGACCACTTCCCACCAAGATCAACAATCACTTTACTAGCAAACTGAATCAAACTCATAATTATGAACTTAATTTATCCTCTTATTATTTAATACCACTCTCAATCAATTAAAATGACAGATTATTCACAATGACAATACAGTAGACTCTAGTTAATCCGGTCACCCTTGGGACAGTGTAGCTTGGCCGGAATAGCGAGGTGGCCGCATTTCAGAAAATAGCAACAAAAAAAACCCACTGAATAATGAATGCTTATCTTCCAAACCAAATGGCCGGAATATTGAAGTGGCCGTACTTCAGAAAGCGGGAATAGAGAGAGTCGACTACTGTATAACATGAACATTAATGTTTGTGTATATTATATACATAATATCAGTCCTCAGAATCGGGGCTCAACTCTCTCAACGATTCAGTGACGAGTCTTGGGACACTAACCGTGTTATCCACTCTCAGAGCTTGTGCGAGGAACTTGCACACAGATGCAAACAGATAGTGTCTATAGCAACCGTCAAAGAACACACTACTATTGTGGCTGCTACATGCATGTGATTACCACAAGCAGTTTTAGCAATTTTAAAACTGACCCGTTTGTTATGACCACTAGATTAATGCAAATTAGAAAGTGCATGTGAACTTGTTATAATTTAATTGAAATGGTGGGCACTGGGCAGCCACGAAACAGTGTGTGGATACGTAGACCATGCTGGCTCCAGGGCAGACCACACAGACACACCACTAGCCTCCACATTCACAACACAACCTACACATTCAAAGAACCACAATATGAGTTACTGCTACTACAGTGCTTTTCAAGTAGGTTGAATATCATTTAAAGTTGATTGTTGAAGTGATAGTACTCGCAGAACTAGAGGACTGAATTGCAAACCCTCGGCGTTAATTTAGGGTTTAGTGAAGTCTATACAGCCTCCAGTCAAAGCCGCGTGTACATCTAGGCCAATGTGCAGGTTTGAGCTTCTTAAGCTTTTGCTCACTTTTATTCGACAACGAAGCTTAAACATAAAAATAATTATGCCAAAGTAAAACCACTACCCTGTTGTGTTGAGGCTATCTATGATATAAACACAGTGTTATCGCATCCAGGTGAGCAGACTCAGAATATACGGACAGACAGACAGATCGACTACTATATCCGGAGTCGCCGCGGTGCAGCCTCGGGTTAATAACAACATTAAAAAGCCACTAAACCACAAAGCTGTGACAGACTAGCTTACCCTCAAAATTTGCCTATTAGGCTATTTTAATGCTCATGTTTTTACCTATTATGATTCTCTATCATTCTTAACAAATCATAATTATTATATGTAATAATTATTGTAATAAAGTATTCCATTGAAAGAAAAAAATTTCAGCACAGCAAAAAAAAAGATTAACTGTTTAATTATCTCATTACACCAACATTTGGTAACAATTTCCTAATAGGCTAACTTTTTTTACCTATTAGGCTATCATAATGCTCAAATGCTCCAAGGTTACCTAAAATCATGCTAGCATAATAATTATTATTGGGCAGGGCCTAAATCTAGACTCAGCTTTGTGGTTTAGCGGTGTGAGCACTAAACTCACAACATTTAAACGTTGAATGATATTTAACCTACATGCAGGGTGTCATACAGGATTTTGAAGTAGAGGGAGGAAATAAAGAGGCACACGCAAGGGCAGATCTAAAGATCATCAAGCTAAAAAAAGGCTAATTGTTTTTTTTAGAGTCAATGTTAGTATTACAACATTGTCAACTCAGGACGTGTCTTTAAGTAGTTTTAGGTGGATGAGAACACTTATAGGCTACCTCAAAACTCACCAGAATAATACAACTAGTGCCTGAATACTAAATTTTAGGGGAGGGGGGATATCCCCCCCCCTCCTGTATGACACCCTGACTTGAAAAGCACTGTAAGCACTGGTACATCTCTAAATGTCTATCTCGTCGATATTATGAATACTCGATCTCTCTGATAACATGCATTCAAAGTAAAGGGTCAGGATCATTTTTGATAACATTTACGGGCATGCATGCATGGGGAAAAGGGAAAATTTGGTAACTCGTAATCTTTTCTCACCTTTGATTATGTCAATTCCAACCAGAGACTCGTCAGATGTATCAAAGACATTCTGCCGGTGAGAAGGTTATGGAAAACACACACAGTGTTTATCATGTCTGTCTTGGAAGACACATAACAATCTTTGTTAGGATACATGATGGAGTAACTTCTTAACGACAGCTGACCGCCTTCGTGTCGGGGGTAGGGTATTGCAGTATAGGGCCTGAGGCACCGACAAGAAGGCCTAGAGACGCAAAATACACAAATTCAATAGGTGGAACTAGTCCTCCTAATTAGGGCCATCCCTGAAGAAACGTGAACTGTGATATAAAGGTCCCAATTAGATTGTACCTCAAAACAAAGGCCACCTCTGTGTAACGCCAAAACTTTGGTTCCCAGACGCCAAATCAGAACACGTCTACCATCCAAGCTGATGGACATTCTTCACAGGTAATGATTACACAACATAGCTGTCAAAGAGGTCCATCATAAAGGGGGTCTACTGTTACTGTACTAATATAGTTGGCTACAGACAACACACTTACTTGAATCAGAGAGTCCACAGCTATCCACTCCGGACTCCCTCTACAGCATTGTTGAAGTAAAATAACTAATACTTTACATGTATGCCATGAAGTGACATTCAGCACATACGCACGCTCACCTGACCAGGTTTTTGGTAGAGATGTAATTCTTCATTTCCCTGACTAGCTCCACCTCCCACACCCCTCCCCCCAGTACGCACACAAGCTCGTTATTCTCTGATACCTGCACACAATGTGTACACTAAGTATATAGCCCACTCTCAAGATATTTGGATGACCATGCACAGGGGGTCATACAGGGGAAAGGGGAATATCCCCCCCCTAAAATTTGCATTCATGTACTAGTTGTATGACTGAGTGTCCATAGCTGGGGTATTGAAATAACAGTTGACCTTTTTTTAGCCTAGTTACTTTTTTTATTTCCCCTCTCTACTTTAAAATCCTGTATGACACCCTGACAGTATCAGACAGTGGTGAAATGTTGTGCAAAACACCCAGTAAGAGCACTAACTTAGCGTACAGCTCAAAAATTGTTACCTAACGCATGTGACATGTTTAATTTTTTAATAAACGCTCTAAATACAAAAATATCCGGTATCTTTAAATAGTAGGTATAATAATGAGACAAACAAGGGATTTATGATTGCATTTACAGAAAGTAATCTCATTTCTTGATTATAAATATGTCAAGCCAGTTTATAGGAGGTACTGTATTGGCTTACCGATCTCAGCCAGTTCTCGACGACCCTTAGAGCTCGTCTCATCAGCTTCATGACAGTGTGGCACTGTGCAAGTGTGGGGGCACAAAGAATCAGAGCGTACGGATCAGCAGAGGTACCGGAGAGAGAAGACGTTTGTAAGAGAGTGTATCTGTAGCAATAGATTTGGTCACATGAGCAAATACAAAGAAAAGCTCAATCCATAATTATTCAGAACAAAACCGACTTATAATATAAACCCAACGCTTCTTTCCAGAAAATGAACTGATTCAAGCACGCCATAATTATTGTAGTATACTTTCACAATGCATCTTTTAGCTTGGACGTTACTATCAAGTTAATTATAGTCTCTCAAAGTAGCCCATATATCAGTGGTAGATTAGTTACTTGAAGCTGATGCAGGTCAGAGAAAATGAACAAAACACTCCATGAATTACCTTTTTCTGCCAACATCCATCGAACTGCACTTGACCATTATCAATGAAGATGAGTTTCCAGAGCGTATCTACATATATAATAATTCTGTACAGTACACGGTTGTAAATCAGTATAATTTGCATACCATTTCCACAGCATTTGAGAAGGGGTAGGTGTGGTTCACCTCCGCTATAGACACGAGTACCTCCCCTGGAATCAGCTGCAATTAATTAAACTAGAATAAAAAGTACAGTGTGGCAATCTCAAAGGAATAAAAGCAGTGAAAAACTGGCGTAGAAAACTTGACCCCAGGTGTGGAAATCATACAAACAGTGGTGTATGTTTAAACACACTACAGCATGCAGTTCTGACATGAAGCTACGCAAATGTCCTTTCCGAAGTTGTAATTTCAATATTAAGAAATGTGGTTATTTGGTACGTGCACTATGCGTACCTGAACCACTCCTATATGGCTCCCTCTAATTGTGTGGAGAGAACCTGCTGATAATTTCCCAGAGCACAGTAGCAGCCTTAAAAAAACAAAAACAAAATCTGATTTCACACAGATAAACCGATTAGCCCCACGGCTTAAAGTCTACCACAAAGTTGTGATTGGCGTAGACGATAATCTCCGAGCAACTACATGCATACAGCTGATGCTACACCATACACACAACAGTATATAGGTGGGTAGGATATAATTTATAGTACATCTCTTCACCTCACATTGTTTTGCACCAAATACTGCACGACTCGGTTTGTAAAGCGCTCTTGAAAGTGGACCACCTGTTGGAGCTGGGATCTGTTTCTAATCCTGCATAAGTATAAGATACGTACATGGAGGTCAAATACAACGGAGGTTATACGGTAAAAATGTATTGGATAGTCGTAGATACTTGTAAAACTACAGAATGCACTTCTCCATCTTGAAATTGGTACCAGTTAGGATACTGTATACGGACAGAGGGTAAATATTTTATTTTAGTGGATGTCGCAAAAATTAATGTTTAACCACGCTTTCCTTGAAACAATTATACTAAAAGTAGCTAATTCGTAAAAAATTGTCAACTACAAGGTAAGTTGTGAGCACAACAGAAACTTACTCGACACAGGCTCCAGCTGATTCTAGATCCAGGCCAGACAACAGGAGCGCAGTTATAACACTGAGTAAAACCAGGTAAAAACAACGTGACATTATATTAATTATTTTTTAAATGTCAAACCTTTCTCCAGAAGCCAGTTGAGGTTCTGAAAGAAGATTGCTATCCAACAAGAACCTGTAATAACAATCGGATCAGTACAAATACCCTGCAGACAAAAATATTTTTTGCAAAACACTGGACAACTCGATAATGTTATGTTCTCACTTGTTGAGAAAGCCAACACACAACAACAACAAAAATGTACGAACGAGCCAATAACAGGACCATGCAAGTGCGCATTTGCATACAAGAAATTTGCCGCAGACCATGCAGCAGATCAGCTGACCATAACTTGGCAAGAATGCAGTCTCTATAATCTCTATGATTACGTCTGAATGCCTGTGGCTATCTGTGGCTATCTGTGGCTGAGAAAAGCCTACTCACTTAGGAAGTACTTGAGTGGAGCGTATGCCACACTATGATAATTCTCAGCCTACTGCCACCCGCCTTGTTGGCACACGTCACTGTACACACAGTACAGCGCAGATGCTGGGAGAAGGTCAGAGCTCTCTAAGTACGCAGGATGTGGACTAGTGGCTTTCCCTCACAAACAGGTTTACAATAGGAAACTATTTAAAGCATCTTGTTCTTCTGGGCAGCACTTAACGTACTGTACGTAATAATGAGCAATAAGTGGATTCGAGTTTGCAACATATAATTATGGGATTGCAGTTCTTAACTTGGCCTTTAGCTAAATGGCATTCCAGTCATTGTGTGCAACAACTGATAGCACAGTAGGGAACCGTAAAACATTCCTTCCTTTGATAGCTTGGACTTGATGCTCATTGAGTGAGGCCTTCTTGTTTGACCCAACCAGTACATAAGCTAGTGCTTGATAGCTACCTCCTAGTACCTATAGCTAGCTAGCTAGCTTATGAGATTATTATAACACGGATCGAGCTATTTTTGTGATTACGACCACTTTTACAGAGAAATATCCATGCATATATACGTTCAGTTTTACTTTAGTCATTGGAATTCGCCAAAAAAGAGCGAATTCCAAACACAGTCTTCCCCAGGCCTACATGTAGTTGGCAACCTAGCGTTACCATATAGCGTGTATATTTGGAGGGTATAAATGTTCGCAACTTTCGCTGATTAAGCGCACCGCGAACATTTATACCTAAAATGCATGCATGCATGCATGCTGCAGAAAGGCTGCTATTCTGCGAAAACCTTTCTAATGGTCATTCCGCGAAAGTTTATATCCTCGAAATATACTCGCTATACGGTATTTTGGAGACAACTCAGCATTGAAACGAGGCTACTCACATACCCTTCAGCAACTCTTGTCTCCATGACTGATAATGGAACGTGGAGGAGGTGGTTGAATGAAAGAGCTGCTAGACAATTTCTGATATGCTGCAAAACCAAAATTTAATAGTCACACAATGTGAAGCTACACGTACACATCTTATTAACCTAATTACTGTACGTAGGTGACATATAGGGACAAGTACGCGAACCCGACATATCGCATAATTGGAAGTTAACTACCAACAGCTGTGTACACAAACTAACCTCTTTCATCTCAGCAAGACACGGAGGAGAATTTTGTGGAAATAACATTTCGGTTAGTATTTCCTTTAATCTTCTTTTAGCCATGTATGAGCATCCGTTCCCAAAACCTGTCACAAATAGATCAAATTAGTATACTCAAATTTCAAATTAGATACTCACTTGTCATGATCAGTTTTAGGCATGTGCTTCGTAAAGCATTTTTGTCCGTTATAGGAGTCAGCAAAAGTGATTTTTTCAAGTTGAATACCACCTGCGGAGGAGTTGTATTAAACCTCACAGGACATGAATACACATCTTGTAGCTCACACCATTATCATGTTGCTACGTAAGTGGTATTTACCTTCTGAACATTCCTAATAGATGTCTTCCCACTAACAATAGATGTAGTCAAAACATCACATTCTCCAAGATGCTTCGATACTACATGCAGCAGAAAAAATTAATGTTTGTTGTGTAATCACTTATGTACGAAGCTAACACTTGGATTGTACATGTACATTAATATACGTAACATACCTTGTAAAAGTATTTCTCTATAGTGCGATCCTGAGGATTCTTTTTTAGCCTAAGGTGATTGAAATATAACTACGTATACATGTATAGCGTTGACGTGTGAGAACACACTTTATTCAATAAAGTACCCAAATTATGGTAGATGGCTTGCCTGGAGCAATGCTACCATAGAGATGAGGAGAAACCTCTTAACACCGTCCCCAACAAGAGAATTAGTTTGTTCAGCCGCTCTTGTGAGCAGCTGCATGGAAGACAAAGGAGCACATAAATACTGGTACGCTATTAAGGTGGTGATAAACCATCCCAAACTCACGAACAGTATTACCACTAGCCTCGTTCCCAGGCCGAGTTGTTTCTAAAATAATACAAAGTCACCAACTAGGCCTGGGGAAGATTGTATCTGGGCGTGGTTAGGAGCCGGAAACAAAAGCAAAGATTTTAGACACAACACTCCTTCCTGTCAACAAGGGCAGCGTTGGTACTACTATACTAGGTTGTAGTCCATCACAAAGCCAAGGGCATCAAAGGAATCACCATATATACCTTGTTGGAAACTAGAAAAAGACATCCCTTCCATTGGACAGGAGCTTGAGAGCCTGGGCCTATTCTGCCAGACTATTCTGCCATGAGAGCGAGGCCTTCTTGCTTTGAGCACAAGACAATGCATATGTTAATCTGAACAACTTAAAGTTGCCATAGCTAGCTAACTATATAGCTAAGTAGATAACTTAGTTGCTATAGCTAGCTAACTATATAGCTAAGTAGATAACTTAAAGTTGCTATAGCTAGCTAACTATATAGTATAATAGCTAGATAATCTATAGCTAGGTTTAATACTTGAGAGCATACACGGAGCTACATTATAGTAACTTTTACCGCAAGTCAGAAGAGAAAAACGAAACAAAGTGTGCGAATCTTTGCTTTTGTTTCACCACACACCCAGATACAATGAATATCAGCCTGTATTTTTCACCATCCTTCTATTAAATCGGCCTGGGATCAAAGCTACATTACCACTTGAATGTATGTTTGGGCAAAGACAAAAAAAAACCATTGAACTGACCGGGTTGACTTGCTTAAACTCGTCGATAAAGTCTTTACCAGAAGAGCAGAGAGTCTGCTTCTGTGGACTGTCAGATAGCACTTTAAGGCCTGTGAATGTCATGAGTGTGGCAGAGCATCAGACTAAGTTGTCCATGCAACAACTAGCTACACAGCACAATCACAAAGTTATTGCAGAGACCCAATTTATTGTTGGACTGTGAATGGAGTTGATCATGTATCTACTCAAGAGGAGGCCTGTGAATTCAAAGGAGGCATGATACCTAATTAAAGTTTGCTCTGCTCCCCAGCCTTGCTATTAAAATCTCTAGTCATGATAATTTATGAATACAAAATGAATATAGACTAGTCAGCAAATACTCAAACATCATCACAGAGGCTTCCTCATGCTGTACATGTGTGACGAGAGGCTCATAAACACACATCAGTAACTACTAACTACTAACCTTGAGGACCAAAAGCTGATTCTAACAGTTCAAGAGTTAGCAAGTATCCATGTGCCATGCTGTTGGTTCACGCCCACTATTAAAATCTAAGTCCACAAGACTACACGTGGACTACATACAGCGCATGCGCCTTATCCACAAGTCGTCACAATGTAACTGTTATAAAACCAGCACCCTGAATTGATTCGTTCCATCAACAGGTTAAAGTCTAGTTTGCACAGACTAGCAGCTTTGTGCGAAAAAACGCTCCTGATATTTAGTAAGTTTTTTACTGTAGATATGTACCTACTGTATTATTGGTGCATGGTCAGGGATGATGATCTAGCCTCATGCAGCCTTTGGTAGCTATATAAATCAACAGTATAGTAATGACATTCAATTTGCAGCATTACTGTCAGCATGTATCCATTCTCTGGATCTGGCCACCATGGACAGCCACCCTACTCACGACTCCAACCCAATGTGTGCAGCAGTCAAACACCTGGCATGTCCGGGCTCTCTGCCCTCGTCTCTCCTTTATCGAGTTTTGCATCGAGTTTTGCACCCTGTCCGCAGTCACAAGTAAGGCATCCTCACTTGCTCTCTACTATTGAAATGCTACTATTGAATGCAAAACTAATTGAAGTGAAGGAGTGACCATGCAGACATAATAATTATATGCTCTGACTGCATTAATAGATCCAATTACTGATTACTGTAAAATTATTAATAACATTTATTATTACCTACGCTGTACATAATTATGAGATTCGTTTCAGGTACTATCCCATCAACCAGTCTACCTTTCTCATTCGCCACTAACAATGGGAATGTCTGACTCGGAGCTTGGGTCCCCTACTAACCCCATTAGTCCTCAAGAATCGCTACTAGATGGAGTGAACAACGATAGGGACAGAGGCGAATCGAATTCTCCTACTTTTGTTGATTTTTCTGGCTACTCGTCACCGCCACCACCACTACCAAGAAGCAAGCCACACTGCACAATGCCTGCTTCAAGTTACTACACTCCGTCTTTCCCCTTCCCAGCCACCCCTAGCCTGTCAAGCAGCACAATGATGCCGCCCTATGTACCGCCCCCTGTTCATCCAACTACAGTCTATAATCACCAGTTTGGTGATTTAAACTCGATGCAGCTGTCAGCGAACGAACCACATTTGGGACTGAGGTAAGAACCACATTGGGACTGAGGTAGGCCTCAGCGCAAAACTGTGGCCATTGTATTGCACGCTGGTGTTGTTTTGAGTACCACAATAGTTATAATTCATTATTATTTTAATCCCTCCGTAGTCCTTACTCAACTCTGCCGTGTATGGCCAATCGAATGCACCATCAGAAAAGTATCTCCAAGCTTTCGTACGACAGCCCACGGTTCAAACTCACACCTGAGAGAGCTGTTCCTCTGATAAAATGGTTTGACGAACACAAAGATCATCCCTATCCCACAAGACATGAAAAAATTCTCCTCTGTCAAACAACTCAATTGACATTTACACAGGTATACAGTATAGATATTATGCTGAAGTCTTAATGAACAATCATGAGCTTTAGTGGTGTATAAATAAAGTCACAGATTGATATGTGAAAAAGACCATGCACTTTTTCACATTGTATATAGCACCACAGCTGAATCTTTACTAAATACTAAACGTGTGCAAACAGCTCTATCGAGTTGATTGGTCTAACAAGTGTCACATTACCTTCACAATAATTATAATTATTATGATTTGACTTGTAGGTGTCTACCTGGTTTGCAAATGCCCGACGACGGATGAAGAAAGCAACTCTAGAGGATGAAGAAACGAGAAGCTCTTCACCGTGTTCTTCTCCAGAGTACAAGGAGGCGTCTTCACCAGCTAACAGTCCACAGGAGCTCACAATAAATACGGACACTGTCAGTGCTTCCTCCACTGTTCATACAATCAGCGTGGTGGATCATCATGCTCAGAGTAAGAGTGTTGTTGAGCATACAATAGGGTATATAGCTATAGTCTTTAACTGGGATACTACCACATGCATAGCTAGAGCCATAAGAGCTATACTTTTGATGACACATAACGTATATTTGTAGGAGCCATAAACAGCTATACTTTTGATGACATAATGACAGCCATAAAAGCTATATTTTTAATACACATACATAACGTAACTGTATGAGCCATAAAGAGCTATATTTTTATGACACACATCGTATGAGCCATAAAGACTGAGTTATACTTCTGTACAATTTACAATTTAGAAACCATAAAAGCTATATTTTGATGACCTTGTGCGCATTCCCGCAGGTGTAAAGAAGAAGTATGGAACAGACGAAACTTCACCTACAACGTATTGGGATACTACAGCTGTGTATTAAAATGTCGCTGTTGGAACAAGATTGATACCTATAAGATTTTTGGCTAACATAGTTGGTGGTTGAGGCATTCGATGTTTATGCTAACCATAGCGTAGTACCTTATAGCCTCGATCTCTGTTCTTTGTTGCTAGGCGCAATTTGTGACGTTTATTATTTAGTGTGAT
Source organism: Halichondria panicea (assembly GCF_963675165.1). NCBI lineage: Eukaryota > Metazoa > Porifera > Demospongiae > Suberitida > Halichondriidae > Halichondria > Halichondria panicea. The sequence continues at coordinate 1,359,285 of NC_087391.1, forward strand.
TTGTAAACACATCATCGTGCACCCTGTATATACCTATCAGCATCTTTTTCTATTATATAAATTTATACCTTTTTCTACCGCCATATATAGTACTGATAATTTCTACTCTAGATCTAGCTTGAACCACTGCATGGTTGTATTAATTTATCAGAAAACACCTAGCTTATGATATCATTCTTATGGAAACAAGAGAATATGGTTTTTGTAAAAGGTGTTATACATCAAAATAATAATTAAGAGACATGACTGAATTTAGACACAGAGCTATATAATATTAAGAACTTGATTCATGAAAAAATCGACACTCAAACATAAAAAGATACAGTCTAGACCTGTAAAAGTTTGACGTTAAATAAATAGTAAATATCACAATTTTAGTTTGTTCTATCGCCAAATGAGTCAGGTGGCATTGACAAGCAAGTTTGCCATATGTACATGGTGGATATCGATGGAGCCTGAACTAAATACGTCCTTAGGCTAGTTTCTATGGTAATAATGTTTCTCATGAGGTGGTCTTTTTTCTTGACGTTCTGGTACACTTTAGTGATATCAGTGAGACGAATCACCCCTTTGGGGACTTCACGATTCTCATACGACTATATAAGGAGAATGAAAATCATAATCACATGCTGGGTGTATGGTGAATCACATGCTAAGGGTACATATATTGGGGGCGTCTGCACATGTCACATGTTATAGAATTGGGTGTATGATGAATCACATGCTAAGGGTATATACGTTGGGGGCGATGTATGGTCATTAAGGTAAATCATATCATGCTATGGGTACATGCATGGATTGGTAATTAAGGTAAAGTACATGCTAAGGGTATATAAATTGGGGGTGTATGCACATGTCACATGTTCAGGGTATATTGGGGGTGTGGTAATTAGGAAAAGCACATGATAAGAGTACACTATAGTACAACAGTGGATGTATCGTAATTAAGCTAATGGTACTCTGGTGTATGGTATTAACACGATTTGTATGGTAAGAACATGCTACTGTAAATGGGATGTATGGTCACATGCTAAAGGTACATTGGGGGTGTATGGTCACATGATACGTAATGTATAGCACATGACTTCAGCACACTTACAGCTTTGTTCTCGAAGTAAGCTAGATACTGGCAGTCAAAGTCCAGCACAAACCATCTCTGAAGCCAGTTTTTACGCACACCTGTGGCACCATCACAGTTAGTACATGCAGACACACTGCTATAAACATACCACCTATCTTAACGAGGTTTCCTTGGCAAATGGTCTGTCGTAGTTCAACTTGTTTACACAATGAGGAATCAAGACCTGAAGAGAGTTAGGATAAAGCAAGACTTCATCAATGGTGGAGATGGTTTATACTGACCTTCTTTTTGTAGGTACTGCTCAATGCTGTGGAATCTAGGCGGCTTGTTCGTTGCAGGCTTGGGTGGGGGGGTGGGCTTAGACCTCACTAGAGGGGGACTGTAGTGATCCTTTAGCGACTGATCAAATAACTCATCTGATTCAGAAATAAGGTTTAATTTAACGTTGATTTTACAATCAATGATATGGCCACTCCTAGGAGTGGTACAAAGAGTGATACAAAGGCCAGAGAGGCACCCATATCTCAAATGTACACAAAAACAAACCCCATCCACCTCTGCATAATTTAACCACAAATGTTTGTCACAATAATTATTGATGGGTTATCTGGAAAGCTTGAGGAATGGAACAACAAAGGATATGGTCAATATCGTTAGTAAACTCACTAACGGAATACAGACGCTACTCTGCTATGGTTTCCACCAAATGACAAACCACTAAATTAAAAAACCTGATCTCACCTCTTGGCATGAGTGGAGGGGGGACATTCCCTTCCTCGTTGAACCGAGGAGAATAGCCAGAGGGCTCCAAACTCACTCGCTGAGATTCCAGTTTCTAAATAAGGAGATAAGGAGTGGTGGTTAGCATAGCCCAGATAATCAATGACAACAGGGTAACAAAAGTATGTGGGCTCACTATATAGTGTGGTTGAGGTGCAGACACTACATGTAACTGATAAGTACGGTGTATTTGTGTGTGATTATAGTGACTTGTGTACTATAAGTTGTGAAAACCAAGTGTAGGGCTAAACCAACCCAGACTGACCTTGTATGTGCCCAGTAACACTTCCAACTGCTTCAGCAATACACTTGGTTGATGTACCCTATCCTGTAGAATCAACACATTAATTAAGGAACTGTCTATCAGCCCCATTCCACATAAGTCTGTGTCTAGGTTACGGAGAAATGTCTGGAGATTGAGAGAGAGCACATTCCCCATAAATCAATGCTGTGTGACGCCATTGATATGCGTCATTAAGCAGGAGTAATTAACTTAACAGACAGACAGTATGCTAATCGTTTCAAAGGGTTAACGGCAGGCCATGACACAGCTGTCACCAAAACAACTTTCTACAGTCAGGTTAATGGTTTCGCTTGTCAACGAATCTCCTTTAGCACAAAAAAGAGACTCATAAGATCATAGGGATAGGTACAGTCAGTACAGCATTGCTCACACGCCAAGATCTATTATACAGTTGTAACATGCATACTACAACAGCTTTCCGATTGAGAACTGAATGTGCACTTTACAAGCAAAATGACAGTGGCAGAAGTACCAAAACTTAAGGGGAAAGCAAAAATAGAACCTATGGTTTACTCTATTACTGCCCCTACCCTTACTCTAACATTAAGTACTAAGCCATCCAGCCAGCACCCATTTTATTCTGGACACAAATATACGTATTGTACATGAGGACACTATAAACGTTAGATATAATTATTACATCTTACACGTGCCATCTACCAACATCTACCAAAACGAGAGTGTCTGTTGTGTGTGGGGGTGTGCGTACCTGAGTCTTGTATCTGCAGTAGTACGTGGTCCACAGCCGGAGCCGAGGGAGCGAATGTGACGGGACAATCACACTGAGGGGGAGGGGGGCAAACCACATGATAAGATATCAGTCATGAATGCACACATGCAGGCACACCCCTTTTGAGATAACAATCTAGAACGTGAAATAAATAAGTTGCAGTCCAAACCACAGATTGAATTTAGCTTCCTAATTGATAGTATAGTACCAGAGAGGCGCCATCCAGCCAGCCAGACTGACCACCATGGCAGCTAGGCCACAAATGTAAAACAAAGGATAGGTTGACTATAGTAATCCTGAAGTCTGCATATTCAACAGACACCATAGCAACAACAGAACAGCCTTAGGCTACATGTTTGTAATTAACATACACATTACGTAAGATATTAAAACACCAATCTTTTTCAGCTGACAAATATCAGCACCTCCATCACAACACACCTTGGATATAGGGCAGGGTCATAGAGGTCATTGTAGAAGGTCGTTCCTACAGAGTTCACCATGGCAACCCAAGTCCAATAGGAGACGGTGTGTGTGGAGACACTCATGTGCTCATAACCCTTCTCCGTAAAAGACTGCAAATACATATACATATAATTATACATAATGAATATATGCAGTAAAAAAGACATATACACACATACACATGCATCTTATTTAAGGAAGTGACTACAAATTGATTACAAGGAAAGGTACATGTAGCTATAGACCACCCATTTTACGGTTTAGTGTGTACAGCATTTGCTATGAAAACATTGGGCGGAGGCTACACTAGGAGTTGTAAAATAAATTTTATCGTGGTTACATACTTGGGGAAATGGTTATGCAATAGTGAGTAACAGCCCCAGTCGCTGGCCCACTGGTACAACATTGGGAACGCAAAAACTGATAAGGGTAGAAAAAGAATTCCCATACTTATCAAGGTTTCGTAATTATGAAGGTTTCTTTCACACGGTTATTAAAATTAATTTTTTTTATTGAATGCAGCTATACTAATACTGACTCCCAAGAAGACGCACAAGTGTGAGATGGTTGTTTGGGGTTTGAGGACATTATAATATTATTAACCTGTTTTCTCATATTCTCACAGTCGGTCATGAAGGTACCAAAACGACCAGAGTATGACTCTTCCGCTAGGCACTGTGTGGGTGTGGGGTGGGTGGTAGAGAGAGCGTGTGTGTGTGTGTGTGTGTGTGTGTATGTGTGTGTGTATGTGTGGGTGATAGAGTGAGTGTATGAGTGGGTGGTAGAGTGTGTGTGTGTGTGTGTGTGGTGGGTGGTAGAGTTAGAGTGAGTATGACTCTTCCGCTAGGCAATGTGTGTGTGTGGTGGATGGTAGAGAGTGTGTGGTGGGTGGTAGATAGTGTGTGTGTGTGTGTGTGTGTGTGTGTGTGTGTGTGTGAGGGGTTGGGTTACATGTAAAAGTACGTGTATGTACATACGTAGCACAACAATAATTTATTAACTTTGTCATAGATTGTGAATGTGTGTGTGTGGAACTGACCATGAGAAACTTGTCATTAAACTCGAAGGCAGACGGGCATTGTCTCATCACCTGCACAAACAATACAATGGTATATAGACTCCACTGTATGGCTTCCACGCTACCACAATACCCAGGAATGTAGTCATATGTAACCTAGACAACTATACCTATCAAAACACTACTTTATCAGCACCTGTGTAATCTCTCTGATGCTTACCTAGACCTTCGATAATTTAATTTAGGTATGCCTGAGTGAAACCAACATTATGTATGTACACACACACTCGACACACACACTCGCTTGGGAGTATGCATGGCACGACTTACATGTACATGCTCAGACACTACATTATGGTAATTATTGATAAGAGGCAGACTCCTATGTCATAATTTGATACTAAATATGCTGCACTTTGACACTTGGGAGAAGTGGACCGAGAAATGTTTTCAAAACTTCAGTTCCCATCCCTTCCTGAAAGCCCCCCCCCCCCCATCCTCACTGTTTCCCCCTAGCTTTCTTTCCAATTCTTTCCAATGCCCCCCCCTATACTCCCCCGTCTCACTCTCTCACCTGCCAAACAGCGTCCAGCCACTGTAAGAAGATGGGACCATCGCTCTTGATCTTCGTCTTGCCCTGATAGGAGTGTCTTCCACGAAATGGGTGGCCAAACCACACCCACTCCTTCTGGACTAGAATCTGAGGCAACAAAGAAAAAACGTTTTAAATTATTTACAAACTATAGTTAGCCTCGATCTCCGACTCTCCTTTTTCTGTTCTTTGTCACAATCATGTAACACGGCATTAATTGGAGGAATAAAGAGAGAAAAGGAGAGCCTGGATGTAAAGTCACGTGAGGGTAGAAGGGTGGTAGAAAGGTAAAATTGAGCGTGGGCAGGTAGATGTTGAGATATTGGACTGCCCACCTCGATCTATGACTAATGAACTTTGTAGGACTCAACTGGTGGACATGGCTTGGAAATGGAAGTTTGCAAGCAGTTCAATGTGTTATACAAGCTAGCTATAGCCATACCTAGCTTACTAGATTGTATGTTTTACCGAGATCTAGGTAGATTACACTAGTTTTTTTGTGTCGTGCCAAATGTTAGAATTGCTAGATTTATAGCTTAGTCGTCATTATCATCTAAGCAGGTAGCTGTACTAAGCTACCCTGCAGTGCTATCAGAGCTGGCCACGCTGGTTCTGCTCTGAGCTCGGTCAGTTAATCTGCTCCTGCTTGGTAGACTTCTAGCTAGTGTCTTAATGTGTGAGAGAATACCCTACGTCACAATTGTGGGCTATACATAGGATCACGCGACTTTGTATACCAGGCTTTATTTTTTCTTCAACATCCACCATTTCCTTTATTACTGCCTCCCTTCATATCTATATTGAGAGATAGACAAGAACAAGAAAAAGTACAGCCTGGGGACGAGGCTATAGATTATAGTGGCCACCCATAAATTAACCCAGCACAATACATAACAGTGTGCATGCATGTGCACCTGGAAGCAAGCCTACAAAGTTGAGGTTACCAAGTGGGTGGCTATCAGCCACGTGCTTGCTTAGTGGCTTTGCTATATAATCCTTCTGGTTAAGGGTAGCCATTGATGACCTGATGATTAATTATGGTGGGAGGTTAATAGCTGCAAATTCCATTTCCCTCTAAATTACATGTAGAAGGTTTCTGGCCTTCAGCAGCTATTATTACATATACATATACTAGCCTCGATCCCAGGCCGCACTTCCCGCTAGGGAAGTGGGCCTGGTATCGACTGCTTGCGCATGCGCTAATATCCCCCCGGTATCTGGGGGCTTTGGATAACATCGTTTATGCTCAGTAAAACTATGACATCACAACGAAAGGAAGTGGATTGAAGGAAGTAGATAGAAAGTTCGATTGAAGGTTTCTAGCCCATCGGATAGCATTCTCTGATAGCTACCCTTAGCCTGCTATGTTAACAAAAGACTCACAGCCTGCAACAGTGTGGATGACGATCGTCTGAAAGGAGTGACGGCTGATAAGAGCCTATATGGACAGGCCATGCCCATTTAACACTAACTTTGGTGAAAGTCTACTATACTACTGCTACTGATTCTATCAGAAGAAAATAGCAGTACAACAAACCTACACAGCTCTGTTTCTAGCTAGCTAGCTATATAGCTCTGTGTATGACTTTTAGAATATTTTCTCTGATGTATCCAGTATTATAGAAATATTTACGGGAACCAATAATTTGGCGCATGCGCAAGCAGTCGATAGCAGGCCTTCTTTCAAAGGCCGGTGAAGGAGGCTAATACATATACATAATAATATAACTGTGTACAGGACAGGCAACACGATAACTAAAGGCATGCTGCAATGATCATCACAACGTATGCATTATCATCACAACTACACCGTATGCATGTGCATGACATAACGTAATAATTATATGCACCTGAAATCCGTTCATTGTTCGAAAGAAGGGGTCGACTAGTAGTTGTGCCAGACTCACCACCTGGAGGTTGAGGGGGGTAACAAGACTGAGGAATGAGCAAGTGGATATGTGATAGTTACATCAGAGATACAAAAGAAAGGGGATTGGAAACGAAATTTTTACGAAATTTTTGCGTGAAGCATTCCGCGTTATAGGGCGTGGCTAAAACTACAAAGGATTATATTTATAGTCAGCATGCTCATTACCTGTCTTGACTGCTCTACAATGTGCTGTACATAGAAACAGTGAAATTGATCATTTTTAATGTTGATTTTTCTAAAAAGTAAAGAGAATTTAGCTCTAAAAAGTCGACTAAGCCACGCAGCCACTATTACTAGACAAATAAATGCTATGCAAGAAGAAATAGCCTTTACTATGAAGTCGTAGGAGGGACAGGCCCGTGGTGTGTCTAAAAGTATACTAAAGCAGTTTGAAGGACTATACTGCAAACGTTTATGAACAGTACAGCTTATTTATAGCATGAAGCCATTCTATGTAGCACTTAGATACATAATAACCAAGTCAAGCAATGTCCTTTGCTGTTTTGACTTCATAGGAGGGACAGAGAAAAGTTGACATAGAGTAATTCAAGCTAAACTCAAAAAAATTGGAAACAGAGTAAAGACAACGGACTTAGAGCTTGTCAGTGGTATAAGCTTACTTCTCTCAAGTATCTCCCAGGCCCTGAGTGATCTCTAGTGGATAGGAGAGCTAGAAACCAGGGATACAAAACCGTAGCGCAGTCCTCCATGTAATTATTTGCGAGCGCAATAATTACACGGAGTGCTTCACCGGATGTCAGTCCTTTTACATAGGGCGTGGGCGGTCGTTTCCAATCCCCTTTCTTTTGTATCTCTGGTTACATGTAGTACAGTTACTACTGGAAGAGGGAATGCCCCTAGGCCTGGGACTTGTGTGTGGGTGGTGACAGTGGGTACCCTCAGGGCTCTTACAGGAGTATCTGTTGTGACAAAAGTTTCAGACACTTGTCTATCCCTGCCCCTTTCTGACTCTTGCAGCTACCAATAGCTAGGTTCTAGTGCAGAGCTAAGTACTAAGTAGAGTAGAAATACTCCATGGGCAAATTTTGCTATGCACTCTTCTGAAAAGGCTACAATGGCAAACAAACCTAGCTATAACTCGAGAACAAAGCATTTTCAAATCCACAATAAAACGTGACTAGAAAACCTTGCTTGCACTTCATTCAGCATTGAACAGCTGTAGCAGTCTACATAGACATAGACAGACACACAGACACACTACAGTAGAACCTCCATTATCCGGCCCTCCATTATCCGGAACCTCGATTATCCGACTTGGCAATTTTCTTTACGATAGGGTCATGGTTGAACTAACTGTATGCGCATGCGCATACAGCTGTTACCATAGAGACAGGCATGCTTATGTTCTGCGGTTACGCCTTGATCCATCCACTTAATTGGTGCATGTGCATCCATTCGTTATCTGGCCAGCCTTTGGAGGCAAGGTGTCCGGATAATCGAAGTTCTACTGTACCGTACACCTCGCTGCGCATGTGCATACGAGGATAACATTATCCTCATTTGAGGTAGGCCACTCCACAGCTCTCCAGGAGTGTATACTTATAGCAAGGCTGACAAGTGTCTTTTGGCCCAATAGCCCATTTCTTCATTAGCAATACGTGTTTTGGGCCCTATAGCACAACAAATTCTGGTTATCAATCTACACACAGATGTTACAGTAGTACATACTGTGCGTGTACTCATGCATGCACCCCACACAGACCTGTGTAGTTCTATCCCAGCCACACTCGAAGGCCACCAGCACGTCACTACACTACTCTATCTATACACACTAACACAGACCTGTGTAGTTCTATCCCAGCCACACTCAAAAGCCACCAGCACGTCACTACACTACTCTACCTATACACACTAACACAGACCTGTGTAGTTCTATCCCAGCCACACTCGAAGGCCACCAGCACGTCACTACACTACTCTACCTATACACCCCACACAGACCTGTGGGTCATTCCATATCAATTCAACGAAATTTAAAACATGACGTCTTCAGAATTCCACGAAACTTGGTACATGTGTGAGGAATGGTATGATAACATCTCAGAAAAAATGTTGGGTTTGTAAACAATATGGCTTCTGAGATTGAGTTAATTAAAAAATGCAGAAATTCTCCACTTTTAGAAACTGGCTGCTGTTAGTTAAACTGTAACTTTCTAACCATTAACATTCAAGACTAAGAATTTATATCATCTTGTTGCCTAAGAAATTCCGCATCATTTGGTATGTTGTACGGCTTCACTTAATAAATTTTAGGTATTGCATCTAATTAGTATCCTTCGAACTCTGACTTCTCGAAAAGCGCTGTTTTTTCCCTGTAATTTTTTGTGTATCATGTTCCTCATACCATTCTCTTGAAGTGTGACAAGTTTGGTTTTGGGATTCCAATGGGATCATGAGATATGTTGTGGGATGTAGTGTGATTTGGGAAATATTTGTGGTTTCAGAGAATAAACAGTCCTTCTTTGTTGTGTAATGTACCTAAAACATGTGTGCTAACTTTCCTGAACTTATGTTATCACAAGGAAGAATTCGAACTTTCGGCCGAGTGACATTTTCAGCCGAGGAACTGTAAAACGACTGATAGCTAAAACAATTTTACGGCGACCATACGAGCAGCAAAATAACACTGACACCACGCCAGCTATTTGATTGAGCGGCGACAAGCATATCAGCCATTTGAGTACTGCACTACAGAGGACTATGAGAGAGAGCAGCATCATCTTGAACAATAATTTCTTGTTTTCTCAAACGATTCCAGACACATGCAAACTACACACATTATAAATTATTTGAACCATCTCTAGCTACTGATACAGTATAGTACTGCAGTCAGAAGATGGACACTGAGTAATCTCAGTAGAAACTGAAATGCCACCAGAGAATGTTTCGTGATTGGTTTGCACAAAAAAATGGGTGGTTAGCTAGGGTGTTTTCCAAGTAAAACCACACAACTCACTAGTGTGTGTACAATTTCTTTACCCTCACGGGCCATAATGCAGCTTATTCAAGTATCCCAGCCTCAGAAATAGATAATTTTATACGTTGCCTACATGATTTTATTTTTTTAAACAATTGATCATCAAATCAGAACAGGTCGAATTTATCCAAAAAGGAGATTAAAGCTGCATCAGAAATACTGACCAAACATCTGGGCTAGGCTTGTTAATGTTTTTAAACGTTAATGCTAATGTTTTATACTGCTCAACTTTTATGAAATCACCATTGCTACAACTAAAACGTACAATTGTTAGCTTGAACGTAGGTAATGTCGCTCATCAACTTAAAACCTACGATATATTGCTAATTGCAATATTGCCAACAAAGGACCTCACACACAGCTTACTTACTAAGGAAAAGTGCACAGTAACAATTGGGAATGCAGAAAGGCTTTGCAACATTTTTTTAAGGACTGTTTATTCTCTAAAAACCACAAATATTGCCCAAATCACACTACATCCCACAACATATCTCATGATCCCATTGGAATCCCAGAACCAAACTTGTCACACTTCAAGAGAATTGTATAAGGAACATGATACTCAAAAAAGTACGGGAAAAAAACAGCGTTTTTTGAGAAGCCAGACTTCAAAGGACACTAATTAGATGGAATACCCAAACTTTATCGAGTGAAGCCATACAACATGCCAAATGATGCGGAATTTCTTAGGCAACAAGATGATATACATTATTAGTCTTGAATGTTAATGGTTAGAAAGTTACAGTTTAACTAACAGCAGCCAGTTTCTAAAAGTGGGGAAATTCTGTATTTTTTAATTAACTTAATCTCAGAAGCCATATTGTTTACAAACCCAACATTTTTTCTGAGATGTTATCATACCATTCCTCACACATGTACCAAGCTTCGTGCAATTCTGAAGACGTCACGTTTTAAATTTCGTTGAATTGATATGGAATGACCCCTGTGTAGTTCTATCCCAGCCACACTCGAAGGCCACCAGCACGTCACTACACTACTCTACCTATACACACTAACACAGACCTGTGTAGTTCTATCCCAGCCACACTCGAAGGCCACCAGCACGTCACTACACTACTCTACCTATACACCCCACACAGACCTGTGCAGTTCTATCCCAGCCACACTCGAAGGCCACCAGCACGTCACTACACTACTCTACCTATACACACTAACACAGACCTGTGTAGTTCTATCCCAGCCACAATCGAAGGCCACCAGCACGTGAGCTCTGTGCTTTGTGAGAGCGTTGACGACAGAGTTAGTGATGGAGAGCAGCTCGCCCACGCGTTGCAGCCATTTAGTCGAGTCCAATGCCAGCAGGTAGTCCTCGTCAGGCCTGTGACCAATGAGAAGGTTGGGAAGTGACAAAGTTAATGGGTGATGTTAAACTTGATAATTATAATAGCAACTTTAAGGGGAGTACTTTATGACCCATCCCACACAAAAATTCTCCTCTTAACTGATGGGAAATGTTATGATTAAAGTCGAATGAGAAGGTTGGGGGATGACAAATAATGGACCTGTCACAAATCTCTCAGAGACTATGTGACAGAGCTCCCAACCAGCTATATTGTTCCTAAAACAGCTACATGTACATTGTTTTATTAATTTTGGTCTCTAAAGCTATGAAAATTCAGAATGGCTTACATGTACTTATTAAAACTAAGGAGGGGCACTTACAGCTTGCTCTCCAGCAGGGCCTGTAGTTTGTTGAAGCTGTGTCGCACACTCTTGTAAGTGGGTGGAGCTTCAGAGTAGACGAACTTGCAGTTATGGTAGTAATAAGCTGCAGGGAAAATGAATAAGTGCTCAACGACACTTTTATACTGCTGCCAATCAGATATAAAAATGGCATCTTTCTTAAATAGCTGACTCTTGGAATCAATCTAAGCAGACCACCCCCACTCAGACCACACCCCCTTAGAAACCATCCTTACATCTGACTTCCTCCGGCTTGAGTGCTAGGGACGAGTGCTTGTTGTCACTGACACTGCACAAAAAACAATCCACACATGAGGCAATCTCTTGTACAACAAGAAAGTTAAAGAAGAGCCTACAACAGTTACTATAGAATTGGTAGAGTGTCACCATAGTTATAATCATGTGAATGCATGAACCCTATGAACCCTAGTAGACATACATGTACAGGGTTTCTTTCAGATGAAAATGTGGGTTTCAAATATTAAGCGGATTATCAAGCTGGTAATCATCTTGCTCTCCAAGCGGGTAGGAATTAACCAGCTAACCAGCACTGAAATAAACCCTGATTTACATCGTACAGTGCAGTACAGAAAAAATGTTAAATGTACGTTTCCTTGACAACGAGAATTAAGAGAGATCAATAAGTGTGTGTGTGTGTGTGTGTGTGTGCGCGTGTGCAACTGAAGTTCACTCTCACCCTTTCTCTGTGAAGACAAACAGTGTGGCCGGTCCCTTTGAGCCCGAGGAACAAGCACAGATGGCCTTCAGAAGAGCTTCATCGATCTGAAAGTTACTACTGCCTTGACCCCTGAGGAAATATACAAACACACATAACATATATAGTGAAAGACAGCTAAGCCTATAGTAGTTTAGCAATGGAGAACCAGTTGAGAATCCATTACCCTACAGCTATATGTGCTAGCTACATGTGCTAGCTATTGCTGCTAGCTACAGGCGAGAGTAGAATAGGTCGTACAAATCACACAAACATGTCTGGATTTAATACCTGCTTGCCCAGGAAGAAACTACAATGTATGTATATATACAGTGCATACATACATGTACAACTGCCACAACATTTCACCTACCACAGTACATGTATTGCTAGTTGTACATGTGAACACACCGTTCATCCTTGGTGGTGGCTGCACGTAGTAGGGCAGTACCAGATGGGTGGAGCCAGGTGAGCGTGGGGAACCTCCCCTCCTTGTACAGGGATGCCCCTCTAATTATGTCCATGTCCGGAGTACAGATGGGCATGATTACATGTGGGGGGTAGGTGGGACAGAGATCCGGGTCTGTAGGGGGGGGGGGAGGGTTACATGTAGGTAATGTATGTAAGGGGGTAGGTGGGACAGAGATCCGGGTCTGTGGGGGAGGGGTTACATGTAAGTAATGTATGTAGGGGGGTAGGTGGGACAGAGATCCGGGTCTGTGGGGGAGGGGTTACATGTAAGTAATGTATGTAGGGGGGTAGGTGGGACAGAGATCCGGGTCTGTGGGGGGGGGTTACATGTAGGTAATGTATGTAAGGGGGTAGGTGGGACAGAGATCCGGGTCTGTGGGGGGGGGGGTGTTACATGTAGGTAATGTATGTAAGGGGGTAGGTGGGACAGAGATCCGGGTCTGTGGGGGGGGGGGGTTACATGTAGGTAATGTATGTAGGGGGTAGGTGGGACAGAGATCCGGGTCTGTGGGGGGGGGTTACATGTAGGTAATGTATGTAGGGGGGTAGGTGGGACAGAGATTGGGACCTGTGGAATGGCATGCAGGAAATGTATGCATGCATGCTTTGGAATCAGAGGAGGTATGACAAGCGCGGTTTATAGCTTTAGCAATTAGTATCTGATTAAACACTAATTATCCACCCATGTACAACGTTATTGCTGTGTCTATCGCTCAATTAGAGAAGAAACGGCCTTGGATTGAACACAGCAATAACGTTGTACGTGGGCGAATAATTAGTGCTCATGCAATCAAAGACTAATTGCTAGAGCTGCATCGTATTTCCTCTGCTTTGGAATGCAAAACAATATACTAGTGGACATTTTTTTGTGAGTTGATTTGTAGTTGTTCTAAATGCACTCACGGTCATTGAGTATCCTAGCAACTCTCCACAGCTTAGAGCCAATCAGACCCAGTCTTTCCATTTCACCTGGAGGGGGGGGGGCACAAGACCAGCTGGATAAGAACAGTGTACACAAGCAACCCTTTACCAGCTACAACAGCATACTGGCCCAGAGTGTTGCCAAGACATTTATCAACACAATAGCCAACAGAGTTGCCCCACAAAATCAATGAATAATCATTATCTCACAAATTCACTTAAAATTACTATGGAATAGAGATAAGTGGCACACTTGTGGTACGAATGAATGAATATGATTAGTGCAAGGTGTAGGAGGCTGGTATGAGTCTGTGAATGTGTGGCAGGCTTCATATTGGACATGCGCACTCAGTATGGCATGTGACCACTTGGGGGGGACTAATTTTGATGCGGTTACTTAGATAATTGCTGACACATTCAAGTACCGTATGAACTAGAGCACTAAAGTGCAAACCCTCGGCTGGTGACATGATTATAAAGAAACCAGAAGAGTGATATAATGCAGTGCATAATTATAGTGACGTTGTTATCATGTATGACTTAATTGTCTAGCACAGCAACTCAGGAGCAATAAAACTAAACCAGACTGCATGGAGGCATGCTGAAACATTTGAGAACAGGTGTGGTACTATAGATATATGCACTGTGGATGGATTAGAATCACAGCAAAGAAGCCTTGGAGTCTCAGGGAAGTATGGCTCCACAGGTCCTGCATGGAGTAGGGTCAGCTAACATGGCTAAGCAGCAGGAGCTATAATTTAAGCTTTCTACTTTAGTGACCCTGTTCCATTGTTCCTGGTATTACAGCTTTCTACCAGAGGAGGTTGGACACGCATCATCATGACGCCTTCAGTCATGTGATAATTATAAACGAATTCCTTTGAGGTCAAAGGTGAGAATGTAAAAGCTTATCAGTGCAAGAACGCTAAAGAGAAACAGATTAATGGTGCTCTGACCTCCTCTGCTCATATAGATCATAATCCTGTTAAAAAAAATTTGGAAAAGTGTCAAAATATCCATCTTGGAATCTTTTCAGCAGGGTAGGGAAGGTGAGAGGGCGGTGGGAATGCTCCTAGACCACTTCTGGCTACTTGCAGTACGTGTCTCTGTACAGCCTACAAAACAGTGGAGCATCGAGGTGCCTAATGGTGCCTTAATCGGCCATTTTAATTAGATTCTTATGAGCGCACGTGATAAAACCCAGTGGATGACGCGCGTCCAACCTCCTCTGGCTTTCTACTTTAGTGACCCTGTTCCATTGTTCCTGGTACAGGATCATTTCAGTTATAAGTAACGCATGTGCCAAGTTCTGTTCAAGCTACATTTTGCTCGCTTTTATTAGACAACGAAGCTTAACACCGAAAGCTGCCACAAGTACTGACTTGTTGTGTGGAGGCTACCCATGCTGTAAGCGCAGTGCTAGAGCATCCAGGTAAGCAGACCCAGTCACAAGCTTCTTAGATTTTGCTCGTTTTTATTTGACAATAAAGGTTTAATATCAAATTCTGCCAGTATTAAAACTAATAACTTGTTGTATGAAGACTATCCATGCTGTAAACGCAGTGCTGTGGCATCCAGGTGAGTAGATTCACCTGTCACAAACAAACAAACCAAACAACTACTATAACCCGTGGCCGCCCACACGCCTCGGGTTAATAAAATAAAAATTGTGTGACTGTCAGTATTGTTTAATAATGATCCTTACCACATTCATGTACAGCAACAACAAAGTTTGTACCAATGTAATACCTATTACTTCAGCACTCTTTACCCATGCACACATCCACCTACCAGGCAGTTTGAATATACTGGGTATGCTCCTGTTACCAATGAAGGTGGGGTTGGGATGGTGAATGGCAGCGTAGTACTGGAATGCAAACAGCTCTGTTAGGGGCTACAGAAAAAGAATAAAAACGAGGGAATCAACATCGTACTGATTGAATAATATTAGGAGCAGTTTAGTTGAGGAGGTATTCTATGTTTTACTGCATCCATGACGTGTGGATCATGGCTGATACGAGTTACTGTCTTGAGAAACCTGTCAATATATATACACACAAAGACAGCTGTGATGATCGACTGTCTATATAACACAAAAGACAACTGTGATGATCGACTGTCCATACAACACAAAAGACAGCTGCTTATCAACAAGTCAAGTAATTGGTGCTAATTGTAGGCTTCAGTAATGTTTTTTTCCACTTCCACTTTTCTAACTAGGGTACTGTATGCATAGCTGGTAATTTTCGTTGGTGCAAATTGTTGTATCAACTACAGTGCATACCCATTTAAATATTTCGTATTTAATTACGTACAGCTCAGCATAATGACATTGAACCTATTGCGGTCGTAGTTTTAATTCGTATAATATACGAAATAATTATACCACCGAAAATAACCCTCTTAGACTATCATTCAGTATTAAACTGACCTTGGATAGGACGAAGGTTCTCTCTAGCAGCTCTCGGAGGGACTCAGCGTCATAGGTATTGTGAGGATGTACGTGCAGCTTGAGGGAGTGGGAGGTACGACAGAGGATGAGAAGTCCCTCGGGAAGTTTGAGTCCTTGCTCCTTGAGATGTACGGACTGCAACTTAGTCACCGAGTGGATCGAATAGAGAGGGAACGCCACACTCAGGGTATAGCGGGCTGTGTGTGTGTGTGTGTGTGGGGGGGTATAGCGGGCTGTGTGTGTGTGTGTGGGGGGGGTATAGCGGGCTGTGTGTGTGTGTGTGTGTGTATGGGGGGGTATAGCGGGCTGTGTGTGTGTGTGTGTGTGTGTGTGTGGGGGGTATAGCGGGCTGTGTGTGTGGGGGGTATAGCGGGCTGTGTGTGTGTGTGTGTGTGTGTGTGAGGGAGTATAGCGGGCTGTGTGTGTGGGGGGGTATAGCGGGCTGTGTGTGTGTGTGTGGGGGGGTATAACGGGTGTGTGTGTGTGTGTGTGTGTGTGTGTGGGGGGGGGGGTGTAAAGTAAGGCAGAGTACAACTGGTACTGTAAGTATTTCCTAAGTGAAATACTTACAAGTGTGGACGGAAGTGCCCATGCAAGCATACGTGTACATACTTTGCAAAAAAAAACTAAATGCCAAACAGTTGGTAATTAAAGAAAAGGCTATTGAAGCAATAGCTGCTGACTTAGGGCGTTCAAGAGTTCCTTGACCTCATTTTATGCTTCGCAGCATCCTTAGCACACGCACGCACGCACGCACACACGCACACACGCACACACACACAGACGCACGCACGCACGCACGCACGCACACACACACACACACACACACACACACACACACACACACACACACACACACACACACACACACACACACACACACACACACACACACACACACACACACACACGAGCATGTTGTACAAGGCTGTCTGGCACATGCTAGTTAACTTACTACTAGAAGCGGTGATGGCTTGCTTCTTCTTCTTGCTTATCAGCTCCGAGCGTGGTGACCAGGTGGTTGGCAGAGAGCGAGGAGGAGGCAAGGACCTGTACGCCACTGATCCTCTATCCTCCGCAGTGAAGGCAAAGTCGGTGTTCTGGTAGGCACTGGGAGTGACCACTGAGTGGGGTCGTGAGGAGGGCAGTGCAGTCATGGACGTACGTGAGGTCAGAGTCTCAGTATCGAAGTTGTCTCTCAAGAGAACATCCTCTAGAAAAGGATCCTGTAGATCTACAAAGTCATCATCAAGGCTCTTGCGTGTTCCGTTGTGTCCTGCTTTGTTTGGTATGTCATGTGATGTAACCACTCGGTCATGTGACCCGTTCACCCTAATAGGCGGGGAGAGTAGGGGTAAATTTTGGGGCTCGGATTTCAATCGTCTTGTTGTTTTTCGTTTCCTCCTCGGAGGTGGTACAGGAGTGGGAGAGTCTCCGCGTTGGTTTACTGCAGGCTCAGCAAGGGAATTTCCCATTGCTGGTGGGGAATCCCCTGGATGTTCCGGTGAGCTCTGGGTGGTATCAGACGATGAGGGAGGTGTGGACTCTTCAGGGGGAGGGGACAAAAGAGGGGGTTGTTTAGGGTGCTGCACCTAGAGAGAGAGTGGATAGAAACAGCTAGAGTTAGTAGTTAAACAAGCACACACAATATAGACGAACAGAAGTAACCAGACACGAGCATAGTTACACAATATAGACGAATAGAAGTAACCAGACACGAGCATAGTTATTATAGAAAATCTGCACACTCTAAGCAAGGCACCACCTGCACTTCATACAGCACAACAGCTGACGTTGTGTGAATGTACGCGTACACTATCCAGCACGTAACTACATGATGCTCACTTTGCCAAAAGGGTGATGTCTAAAGTCAGTGGGCAGACTGGTCACCAGTTCACTCCTTCCCCCATCCTCTTGCTGTAACAGTATCCGTGGCAACGGCTTCGGTTTCTTGGGAACCCTAGGACTAGATGACTTGCTTCTTGCTCGAGCAGCTGCATCATGGATTGTCTTCTGTGTCTCAGTTACTCGTGCAATCTCCATGTTTGCGTACGGTCTGGTATCAGTGTCCAGAGTTTGGAGGCTGTCTTTAGTTGATTCTGCGCCCAAACACGGTTCTGAATAAATGGCATCACCAAAATGATGATTCGAATCTTTGCTAGAGTGTTCCAAATGTTCTTGCTTGCTTGAGTTCCTAGGACCGAGCACTTCGATCTTAGAGTACCCAGAAGTGATGACTGGCTCGTCTATCTGGCTGTAGCAACTGGATTTGGTAGTTTGTGGTGGAGGACTGGTACTGGAATGGAGACCTAGGGAATCGTCTGAATCAGAATCAGACTCAATCAAAACTAACGAGTTTTCCCAAAATCTTCGTGATCCTTTCCGTGATTTGTTGTCAAGAACGTCCACAGTCAGTGACTTTTGTAAAGAGGTTTTGCGTGTTTTGTTTGAGGTATCAACGGACTTGGCTTTCTTGAAACGTTTACGTAATTCAGCTCTCTTCTTTAAATCTACTTTAGCCATGGGTGAATGATCGTCAATTGAAGAGAGATCTCCAGTGAGTTCAGAGGTGTTTCCACGATCCTCCATCAAGTTAACACCACTGTCGAGAAGTTGGTACTTACTGGAGTCCATGGTAACATCTAAGGAACCGTCCCCTTTATAGCCAGAATCGGGGATTAAAGTGGGACTGATTTGAGTGTCACTAAGCAAAGTGCCATTTATATTTATATCGATCGGGGTGGAGGGCCCTTCGCCGAATTCTCTCAACGGCGATTGGACGCTTCGTTCGTCTGTACCGGTAGTGGAGGAAAACTCTGACAACGAACTCGAGTCTTGGCTGGCAGTCTCCGGGTCGAAATTAACTCCCCTCCGTTTTAGTAGGTCATCAGAGGTCACTGGGTTTATAATGAGGGTGGTGTCCAGTAGAGGTGGTGGGTGTGACGGTGGTGGGAGGGTGGCCGTCTTCAGTCGACTTCTAGGTGATGAGCGACGAAGAGAACCAATGGTTCGTCTTATGCTATTCATCTTGAACTTATTTCTGCAGGGGACGAGAAGAGGTTAGGGTTAGGGACGGGAGAGGATATTGAACCACTGACATGGATATGCCTACACTGGTCGTTAGTGGTGGTTGGTACTAACCACCACTAGGAAATAAGCCGCCTTTTAGGCCTAGCTTACCAGGCAAAATGTGTTGAATTGAGAGGAAATAGCTACCACTTCGAAAATTCTGGGCATATCACACTATTGCACTAACAAGCATTACACAAAGCACTCTGCTAGTACATAATAATCATTTACGGTAAACTCATACCCAATTTACTAAAGCCTGCCCTACAATTAAGCGAAGTATTAGAGTACGAACTTTGAGTGGTCTTTCTCCACCACCTCCCCATCAGGATTGTCTGCGTAGAGAAATGAGGTGAAGTTGGGCTCTGGTTTGCGGGTAAACTTGTCCTTAATTTTAGAGGAGATAGTGGTTGCAGTCTCTCCTCCCAGTGCTGTGCTAAAATCCTTCGATTTGCCCGAGTAGTTAGCACTCTGCAAGGAGTCCAGGCTCTCGGGATCCTGTGGTGGGTGTGGTGTGGGTGTGGTTACCAGAGACAGTGCATGAAGGGAACTGTGTATATAGTGACCAGTAGGTCAGAATTGTTAGGGAGAGGTTATCATTGAAGCCACAGACAGTTAGAAATTAGTAGGCAGCTAGAGATATGTCAAGGATCACTACAGCCCCCCCACGCCCGCTAGTAAAGTATCAGCCCAGCCCAGCCCAGCCAACCGCTCAAACCCCGAGTACGGAGGGCCAAAGAGACCAGTACTACTGAATCTTGATAGGCAAAACAAATTGAAAGGAGCACTTACACCTCTGATTGAAAATGCTACCGTGTAGGCAGGTATGCATTTGACATGTACTAACACAAGCTCTGCCAGCCATTAGTGACAGACATATGCCAACACTACTGTCATTGAGTACCCTAAATGGTATAACTGTGCCATACACACCGTCCTTATTGGTGCACATTGTGCAGCATAATCAAGCGCGGCTATCAGGTCAAGGGTACCATCTAGCTGAGATGGTCAACAGCAGTTGGGAATTGTGACCCACTGTTACAATAATTATAAAAGTAGATTTGTAACAATCCACAATGCACATAATTGATTGTATGTGTATACCAGGACACATTGTATGAAGGTTTGAACATTCACAAATACTCACTACAATCAACACACGGCACACAACGCATTTTCGAGCGGCCTCTAGCAAATTTTAATCGAGGAAAATAACTATAATAGTGTACTGTACATAATATACATCAATACCTGTACCTCACTTACTAACTTGAACAGTCTGCACTTACTGAAATGAGGTTCCCACAAAAGATGACTCTGAAGTTAGTGACGTAGAGAGCACCCACGGCCGGTTCATTAAAAGTCTCTGTACACACCACCCGATGCTCCTGCAGCTGCACCTCCTCCCCCGGGTAGAGCGGGGGAACGGGGAGATTGGGCGGGGCATTCGTCGTGAACTTCAAACTACCCTGTGTATATATGGAGGGTGGAGGTATGAATGCACGTCTGCCAATAAGTAATGTGCATGCATGTCATCAATTATTTATAAGGGACTCTATTGTAGTAGGTGTAGGTAGGGCACATCCCCATAATCTGAACAAGCACAATGGCAGGGAGAATTGACGAACTTTAAAGGGTATATAATAGCTTTAGAGTGAGTGTGAGCATGTATATACAGTATGTAGTTAGTTCCACGTTAGTAAACAGTGTGGCTTTTATTTTTAGTGCATATCAGCTGAAGTGTTTGCACATTAAATGCCACCACTGAAGTACATGTATGTACGATGTACGCTCGATACATATGATAAACGTTTGCTCAAGTATTTACAAAAATAAACAATGAATCCTCCTATCAACAAGCTGTGCTACAATACTATTTTCGCCTAATATTAGAGTGTTGCTAAATAACATTATCTGTGATAATTATTTTGGGGACCACACTCCATCTACCAAAACCATTCCCTGTAATACGTTGTCATACCTGAGTGTTCCTTGGTACCCTCTGCTGGAAGAGAGGCAGCTGCTTGGCGAGG